>NC_091371.1:3526564-3646564 GCF_038502225.1 Cherax quadricarinatus | reverse complement strand
TGGCTAGAACAAGGGGAGAGAAGAGGCTAGAAGGTGGGTAGAACAAGGGGAGAGAAGAGGCTAGAAGGTGGCTAGAACAAGGGGAGAGAAGAGGCTAGAAGGTGGCTAGAACACGGGTAGAGAAGAGGTTAGAAGGTGGGTAGAACAGGAGGAGAGAAGAGGTTAGAAGGTGGATAGAACAGGAGGAGAGAAGAGGCTAGAAGCTAGATAGAACAGGAGGAGAGAAGAGGCTAGAAGGTGGATAGAACAGGAGGAGAGAAGAGGCTAGAAGGTGGCTAGAACGCGGGTAGAGAAGAGGCTAGAAGGTGGGTAGAACAGGAGGAGAGAGGCTAGAAGCTAGATAGAACAGGAGGAGAGAAGAGGCTAGAAGGTGGATAGAACAGGAGGAGAGAAGAGGCTAGAAGGTGGATAGAACAGGAGGAGAGAAGAGGCTAGAAGGTGGCTAGAACAGGAGGAGAGAAGAGGTTAGAAGGTGGCTAGAACAGGAGAAGAGAAGAGGCTAGAAGGTGGCTAGAACAGGAGAAGAGAAGAGGCTAGAAGGTGGCTAGAACAGGAGGAGAGAAGAGGCTAGAAGGTGGCTAGAACAGGAGGAGAGAAGAGGCTAGAAGGTGGCTAGAACAGGAGGAGAGAAGAGGCTAGAAGGTGGCTAGAACAGGAGGAGAGAAGAGGCTAGAAGGTGGCTAGAACAGGAGGAGAGAAGAGGCTAGAAGGTGGCTAGAACAGGAGGAGAGAAGAGGCTAGAAGGTGGCTAGAACAGGAGGAGAGAAGAGGCTAGAAGGTGGATAGAACAGGAGGAGAGAAGAGGCTAGAAGGTGGCTAGAACAGGAGGAGAGAAGAGGCTAGAAGGTGGCTAGAACAGGAGGAGAGAAGAGGCTAGAAGGTGGCTAGAACAAGTGGAGAAAATAAAAAAAAGTGATAATGGTAGGAGGAGGAGAGGAAGAGAGGTGGACGGGGAGGAGGCAGGTTAGAGTAACAAGCAACAGGGAAACGAAGGTGTTGATAAAGAAGGTGAAGTTGCAGGTGGAAAATGAGAAGGAAGAGGAGATGACGAATGTGAAGGTGATGATGATGATGACTATAACGATGATGAGAATGACGATGATGATGACTATAACGACAATGACAACGATGATGATGTGACTATAACGATGATGACAATGACGATGACTATAACGACAATGACAATGATGATGATGATGATGATGATGTCTATAACGACAATGACGATGATGACTATAACGACAATGATGATGATGATGACTATAACGACAATGACGATGATGATGACTATAACGACAATGACGATGATGATGACAATAACGACGATGACAATGACGATGATGACGATGACGACGATAACGACGATGACGACGATTAAAGAAACACGAGAAGTAATATATGTGGACAAAGTTCGGATGATCACTTGAAGGAAAAAAAACAAAAAAGACTTAAATTTAAGTTGAATGAGAAGATTAATTAAGACATTAACTAAGTACATTGTCCAGGACTTATTGTCAAAATTTTTAAAGAGGGAGCCGGCGGAAGGTCTCGGTCACATGACCAAACGCTCAGCGTCAGCAAACACTTGTCCTGTTCCATATCAAGGACACGAGTGGAGACACAAGTTGAAACACAAGTTGAAACACTAATTGAAACACCAGTTGAAACACAAGTTGAAACACTACTTGAAACACCAGTTGAAACAAGTTGAAACACTACTTGAAACACAAGTTGAAACACTACTTGAAACACAAGTTGAAGCAAGTTGAAACACTATTTGAAACGCCAGTTGCAAAACAAGTTGAAACACTACTTGAAACACCAGTTGAAATAAGTTGAAACACCGGTTGAAACACCAAGCAAAAACGGTTTCAAAACACCTTTTCAAACATTAAATATTATTACAATAACTAAAATTAAGTTGATAGCAATAGTTAGATTCATTATCCAGGGTATATTATAGTTTATGTGGAGCTTTATACCCGCATGGGTCACTCAGCTCAAGCAATGGTAAAGGATCGAATCAGTACACAGCTTCAAGAGTGGATACGGCACGGCTCACAAGGCCAGAAATAATCAGTGATGCTGATGAAATTGCTCTACGAGCAAGTCGGTGTGCACAAAACTGATGAGTACACGCAAACACAAAGCGAAGAGGCGGGGCCAGGAGCTGTGACTAGAACCTTGCAACCATAAATAGGTTAATGTAAATATGTGAGTACACACATACACACGCATACTATATATATATATATATATATATATATATATATATATATATATATATATATATATATATATATATATATATATATGTATATATGATAACTTAGAAAGTAATGAGAGGAATCAACAAGGTGGAAAGAGACAGGATGTTCCAGAGATGGGACACAGCAACAAGGGGTCATAGTTGGAAGTTGAAGACTGAGATGAATCACAGGGATGTTAGGAAATATTTCTTCAGCCACAGAGTTGTCAGAAAGCTGAATATTCTGGGAAGTGTTGTAGTGGAGGCAGGACCGTACATAGCTTTAAGAAGAGGTATGATAAAGCTCATGGAGCGGGAAGTGTGACCCAGTAGCGGCCAGTGAAGAAGTGGGCCAGGAGCTATGACTCGACCTCTGCAACCACAAGTAGATGAATACAAGTAGGTGAGTACACACACACACACACACACACACACACACACACACACACACACACACACCTCTTCAACATCGTTACAAGTACTCTCAACTCGGCCATAAATTCCCTATCCGCCCCCCTGAGCATCGCATCAAAGACCCACACAGCATCCGACACTGCCAGCTTCACTACTCATATCCTCGTACGTCATATTTCCATTATAAGATAATTGCTTTACCTCCCTGGCGAGAGGCAACACACACTCAGAGCTCGACACAAAACACCTCTGATGGGTACCATTAGCGTCGCGTTTAACGTAATATCAAAATTGGCTTTTTTTTTCACCTCTGAGGAAAGAAAATTGTAACTCATTCGTAAGGACGTACTAAGAGCATATCATGATTGTTTTAATCGGAAAATTAATTGCGTGCTCCTAGGAGTCTGCTATCAGGTAATCTGTATGATTTTCAAGTGTGAAGCACGGGCCGTGGTGGTGTGTGTGTTGTTTATGTATTGTGTGTCAGGATCAGCAGGGGGTCCTAGTGTTGATCCTTAAGGGATTCCACTCCTTGGGAGATTTCATTCGTTATCTAATACCCACTGACATCTTTCTTATCATTATTTATTGTTCATCTGAAAATACTGCGAGACTCTCGGTATGACCAATGGCCCTGTGACTGGCACAGCACCACCAGCAGTGCAGTGATTCTCAGCACCACCAGCGGTGCACTGACGACTCTCACAACACCACCAGTGGTACAGTGACACAGCAAGAAGCTGTAAATCGTGACGACGCTGCATGGAGACCGCAGCAGTCAAAACACTTGCCCTCGTTGTTGACAGTATTGCAGCCCTTGCCAATTGTACTGCCTAATTGGGGCTCCAGTGAGGCTTGAGTTACCAGTGGCTCCCCCGACAATGGTCCAAGAACAGCAACAATAATAGCAGGAATAGCAACAGCAGAAGTAGCATAAGCAATAGTACTAATAGTAGCAGCAGAAACAACAGCAAAAGTAGCAATAACAGCATTATAATAGCAGCAGAAGCAGTGGCAGCAACAGAAAAAAAAATAAAACAGTAACAGTAGTAGCAGCAGCAGAAACAAGAGCCGCAGCAGCAATAGCAACAGCAACAACAGGAGCAGCAGTAACAATATTAACAGAAGCAGTAACAGTAGCAACAGTAACAGAAGCAATAGCAGCAGAAGGAATACCAACAGCAGCAGCACTACGGCTGCGAGTAGGAGGAACACTAGGACTGACCAGGAAAAATTTCCTACCAAGTATAAGCCATTTGGAATCCCAGCCTAGGAATACTTTGAAACACAACATGGCCACCGTGACATCCTTCGAGGTATTGGAAATGTTGACAAATGCATCGCTTTTCACCCAGGTATTTTAAAACAATGTTTAGTGCATCTAAATATTTGTTTTCGACCACAAAGAACTCATTTACATTATTAAGACTTTCAGGCATCATTTTTTTTATGACGAACCAAAATAATACCATTTTCCGGGTGGCTCGAAAATAATGATACAGTTTGAAATGATTATTTTTATGACATTTCCAGTTAGTGATATCTAGTCAAATATTTTTCCTTTTAAGATTGAATCATAATGGATAAACTCTGCATTTTGTGTCAAGAAAATATGGGATTGATGGACTTCATGAGATCTAGCAAGCCCCGAGTAGGCCACTGAAAGTGCATATCACCTCAAGAAAGAGGTATATAAGGTGTTTATTACGAACACAGGTACACGAAGAAAGGCATGTTGTACCTGGCCATCAATCTAGTCTCCAGACAAGGAACAGTCCTCAAACAAATTAAGGTGCAGGTAAATACAGAGAGTAGTTTTTGAGTACCTATGTATTACCTCTGCCAATATTTACAATATATTTACAATAATATGTTAATGAGTGAGAGAGTAGCGAGTTCACTCACTGCCATTAACTTTTCACCTCATACAAGATCGACCAGTGTGTGTATACTGGAAAAGCCACAGTGAGAGTCCGTCCCCAGCTAGGTGTGGAAATTTAACATCAGTTCGGCCGGGGACAAGTTCTCACCTAACTGGTTGATGCATAAACCTGACAGTAAATCAGAATAGCCGGGGTCCCTTTGCAGCTACTCTGACCTAACTGCCAGTTTGGCTGGAACAGAGGGAATGCAAGATATGATTGTGTGATGAACGCCGAATAAATTACTATGTACTCGGCACGAGACAGTCTTCAACAATAAAAAAAAGATGAGGAGGAAACAGGAAGAGATAGGTGAAAACCTCAACAAGTTGCAGTCCAGAACGATGATATTTAATGTAAAAAAACTGTAATGTTCTAAAGCCCATCATCGAAGATAAAAATAAGGTAAAATAATTAGCATCAAGTTTTAAAGAAACTATAGATCTTTAAGCAGTGTCTCTGACATACATACTTTGCAAGGTAATGGAGAAATTTATCAGGAGAGAAAAAGTGTTTTAATAGACAATATGTAGCATGGGTTCAGGGATGGCAAATCTTGTCTTACTACCTTGTTGGAGTTCTGTGACAAGGTAACAGACGTACTACGAGTGAGAGAGAGAGAGAGAGAGAGAGAGAGAGAGACAGAGAGAGACAGAGAGAGACAGAGAGAGACAGAGAGAGACAGAGAGAGACAGAGAGAGACAGAGAGAGACAGACACAGATGGTGGAAATAATATTCACTTCTTACATTAATGGTATCTAATCCCAACATGCAGATGAATACGGCACATGTGCCAAACCTGGGTATCTTCATCATGAAGAAATTTCACATATCTTGGCTTTTTCAGTTCAGTACAGATTATGAACCGGAGACAGTGGAAGATGAGGTAATCAGTCACTCATAACTGAAAGGTGTTTCGTCTCTGCCTTAACCAATCTAAAGCAGAGGAAAGAGAATACTCAGAGAGTAGCCAGATGTCTGAGAGTAAAGTGAACTTGAAAAACAGAGCTGGTCTCCCCTTATCCGACCTTTACCTCGGGGCTCGTTCCCCAGAGTACATTCCAAGTACTTTGATGTGTTCCTAGTAGTTTAAATGTTTTACTGTGTGGGCAATAAACGATCTCTGTCTCTTTTTCAGCTCCGCTATCTCTCCCACTCTGAACGGAGACGTCAACACCGAACAGCTCTCCAAGCGAGAGATCTGTGACACTTCTTACTGTTATAATGACGGGTCTGCTGCATGCTAGTGGGAGGCAAACGGAGAGAGGAAGGGTGCAAGGGGAGGGAGGGATGAACGAAGAAAGGGAGAGATGGAGGAATTAAAGAGGGGAGGGAGTGAAAGATAGCCATAGACGAAGTACTGCTTTTATACTTTGTATATACAGGCTAAGAGCTGTTTTGTTGTCTCTGTTCATTTCAGTGCCTAGCCCTGTCTAACATAAACTACCACCCTCCCCAGGATGCTACACAGCACAGTTGGCCAACAACCAGGTACCTTTACATGAATGGTATGCAGTACCGACAGCTGAAGAATTAGACACGTGCAACATCTGGGTATCTTTAATTTGTCAACGTTTCGCCATACAGTGGTTTTATCAGTACAAGGACAATGGGAAGACTGTAGAAGTATATATAGAAGATGAGACAATCAGTCCCTTAGCCTAGAAGTACGTGACGAGCACCGTATTCTTGAAAAATAGGTGTTCTATGATTTCACTATCAAAGCACCATCACTAACTTTTGTGTTGCATCTCTTACCTCCGAGTTTCGTGCTGCTATTTCACGTAAACACCTTCTTCTAGCATCTTTTCCCAAATTTCTCCCCTTCTCTCTCTGTCTGTCTGTCTGTCTGTCTCTCTCTCTCTCTCTCTCTCTCTCTCTCGGGTGCAGGACAGGGGTCAAGCACTGGGCTGTGTCTGCCAATTAAACCAGTCGTCAGTTATAACTTACACATACACACACACACAAACACACACACACACACACACACACACACAGAAAAAAAGAAATGTCACTTGACTTGAGGCAATAAACAGAGGTAAGGGAACCAGAGGAAAAACGTAACAAGGTAAGAGAGAGAGAGAGAGAGAGAGAGAGAGAGAGAGAGAGAGAGAGAGAGAGAGAGAGAGAGAGAGAGAGAGAGAGAGAGAGAGAGAGAGAGAGAGAGAGAGTGCTTAATAACTTAACGATTCGTCATCTCACAAACACCCACGCTCGGGGAGACATTTCTTTCATTTTCCTGACAAACTAACCACCACCACCATTAAAACATGGCAGAAACTCGAGTAATATTACCCAAGAAGCTTCCCTCATACCGGATTCCTTCACCCTGACTCAGACATACTGAAGGCGAGCTCCAAGCTTCCTCGGCGGATGGGGAAATGTTTAAATTATGTCTCAGAGTCATTATATAGAGCGGATAATGAGTAGGTCAGGGGATATATTGAGCGTGTAGAACTGTGTTCACGAGAGTAATATAATGCAGCTCTCTCCCTCTCTCTCTCTCTCTCTCTCTCTCTCTCTCTCTCTCTCTCTCTCTCTCTCTGTGCTTCTAACACTGCTCATTGCTATGACATATACTTAACATTAAAATTAACTTGTTTTACCATAATTATGTACTGTATATGAGAAGCTTCACATGCTCAGACTATCTCCTACTAAGATTACAGGCAATAAGACTAACAGACAGCTAAAACTAATTACGTACAGCTAAAGACTACTGACAGGTAGCTAAGAACATTAATAGGCAGCTACGATTACTTCCAGGCAGATAAGACTAGTCACAGCAACTAGGAATACTTGCAGCCAGCTAACACAGGCAGCTAACACAGGCAGCTAACACAGGCAGCTAACACAGGCAGCTAACACAGCCAGCTAACACAGGCAGCTAAGACTAAGACTGTTTACAGGCAGCTAAGACTAAGACTGTTTACAGGCAGCTAAGACTAAGACTGTTTACAGGCAGCTAAGACTAAGACTGTTTACAGGCAGCTAAGACTAAGACCGTTTACAGGCAGCTAAGACCTTTTCATACTAGAATAAAAAGAAACCTAGCAACTGGTTTCGAGGTGGTAGGTTTTTATGTCAGGTTTTAGTAACACAAAAATCAGATAAGCAAAAAACAGGTTGTCAATACTTAGGGTAAAACGAATGCGCTGAGAATATATTCTGACAACTTTTCGCTCACATTCGAGCGAAAGGTTATCTTCAATAAAGGCTTTCTGTGTTAAGAGTTTGTTTCTACGGTACACGAGTGCCATTAAGAGTGCAAGTCACATGTACAACACCTGTCATGTATGCACTGGCAGTCATGTATATGTCGTGTCGAATAGGTAAAATTTGCTAATTTGGCTTAAACAGTAACGCTCTTCTTGTCGAATAAGGTAACTGAAAATTTGTGTATGCAGTAATTTCGCAAAAATCATTCTGAATCTAACGGAAGAAACATATTTCATTGTGTTTGTTTATTAAATTATTGTAAACTTATCTGACATATATTTAGCTGGATCAGCCTAATTAAATTTCTAAGGTTGTTCTGGTACAAAGTTATTAATTTTTACATTAACATAGGTAAAAAAAAATATCTTTAAACGTATAAGAGAAAATTTTAGAAAGGACTTAATTTTAAACAAGTTCTTGCTAATTTACGAGATTTACCTATTCGGCACGACATACACATCGCCAGTCAAGGATGACCCCTACTAACCTTTAATGACCTTTCAATTCCGGAGAGTTCCTAGGATGGGTACTAATGCTGATGCCTCCACGGTAGTTCTAGGATCCTGGAGGGCCAAAGACGGGTGGGTGCCTAGTTTGGGTAACTTTATTACTGTCACCACGCAAGTTCTAGGCACTCTGAGTGATAAAGACAGGTGAGTACCAAGCTAGGGTATCTTGGTAGTTTTCACAAATAATCCACACTTAAAAGAGGAAAAGCTTTTGACCACTTTTCGCTGCGACCTGGACAACTGTCAAGTCATAACCGAGCGAGAAGAGGCAGAAAACGTCAGAAAACAAGTTGTGAAGAGGAACAGGGAAGAAACTAGTAGCAGTAATAGTATTACTAGCATTAGATGTAAAAAATAATGGTAGTGGTTGTATTAGTAGAATAGTCGTAACGGTAGTATCCAGCTATGAGTGCTGGAAATGGATGTGTGGTAATGCTTCTGTACTGTACTTCTGTATGGTACTGGTACTGGTATATCGTCCATTGTAACCGTTCAGAATTCAATCACGTCTCTCTTTCCGTCTGTCTGGTGAACCCTCAGCATCCCCAGATGAAAATGAACAAGAATGATTTGGTAGCAGCAGTGGGATGGACATCTCTCGGAAGACGTCTCATCCCTATCCTGCTGAGGTAGAGGATGAGATCCCACCTGATCATTGGATCCGCGCTGTTTCCATGGGAGGGGGGGGGGAACTATTATAATAAAAAAAAAGAAGCTCTGAACCTACAAGGGTCATACAACGTTAGGGAGGGGGAAGCGGAGAACTCTTCCAAGAGACTGTCCATCCCACCGCTGCCACCAAATCTATCACGTCCTCATCTGGGAATCCCGCAGGTTCATAAAGTAGATGGAAAGACAGAGATGTACTCGAATTCTTCTGTTTATTCTACAAGAGAATGTGGATGCAGAGAGCTGCATCCACAGCTCTCAGGGTTTGAACTAACCTGATCTACCTCAGGCGACTGACAAAGCCCGGCAGCAGTGAGTTATACAGTCACTGCTATATTATTTAATATTATTTAATATATGTTTTCATAAATTGCAAGGTATAATACACATCCAGTACAAGGGATGCCAGTCAACATTACTGACACAAGTTGTTTCTGTTGTTGTATTGTTAGTGCTGCTGTTGTTAGTGCTGTTGTTGTTAGTGCTGTTGTTGTTAGTGCTGTTGTTGTTAGTGCTACTGGTATTAGTGTTGTTGTTAATGCTATTGCTACTAGTGCTGTTGTTAACGCTACTGCTATTAGTGGTGTTGTTGCTACTAATGTTATTGTTGCTGTTATTGCAACTGCTGTTACTGCAGTAGTTACTGTTGTTGCTGCTTCTCTTAATGTATACGCTGATGCTGCTCATGATTCTTCTGCTGCTGTTTTTGTTGTTACTGTTGATGTTGCTCATTATTGTTGCTGCTGTTGTTCTGTTATTAGTTTCTTCTGATGCTGTTGCTATTACTTGCCTCTGTTGTTGATCATGTTTGTGTTGTTCTTGCTGCTACCGTTGCTGATTTTGGCGTCCTGTTATTATTAGTTGTTCCTGCTGTTGTTCTTAACCGTTTTGTTCTTGCTGCTGTTTCTGCAGATGCTGCTTAAATCTAGTACTGCTGCAGCTTACAGCCGCCTCCACGTGGGTATTTTGGATGACAATAAATGGACAGTCAAACATAATAACTGACAGCTATTCATGTCATATATTTCGTCCATTGTCTGTCAGTTGTTGCTACTGCTGGCGCTGGTGACACCCGTCGTCGTAGCTTCTGACAAAGGTGTGCCTTAAGGTAATACCTGCAGCTGCACCAACAGCAGTAGCAACCACACACACACACACACACACACACACACACACACACACACACACACACACACACACACACACACACACACACACTAGACCTTGTGTTCACCCTGAGCAGTTCAGACATTGAGGACATCACATATGAGAGGCCCCTAGGAGCTAGTGACCACGTGGTTCTGTGCTTTGAATACATTGTAGAGTTACAAGTGGAGAGGGTAACAGGAGTTGAATGGGAAAAGCCAGACTATAAACGGGGGGACTGCACAAGAAACGATCACGAGGTATGCGAGGAGCTCAACATGAGGTTTAAGGAAGGATTTACAGTAGAGACAGGAATGGCTCTGAGAAGACAGCACAGACGGGAACACCAACGGGGAATATACCAACAGGTGCTGGATGACATACAAACGGAGGAGGAGGTGCAGAAGCTGCTAAGTGACCTCGATACCTCAAAGGCGAGGGGTCCGGACATCTCCCCGTGGGTCCTTAGAGAAGGAGAAGAGACGCTGTGCATGCCACTAACCACAATCTTCAATACATCCCTTGAAACTGGGCAGCTACCTAAGGTATGGAAGACGGCAAATGTAGTCCCCATTTTTAAGAAAGGAGACAGAAAGGAGGCACTAAACTACAGACCAGTGTCTCTGACGTGTACAGTATGCAAAGTCATGGAGAAGATTATCAGGAGGAGAGTGGTGGAGCACCTGGAACGAAACAAGATTATAAACAACAACCAGCACCGATTCATGGAAGGCAAATCCTATGTTACAAACCTTATGGAGTTATGACAAGGTAACAAAAGTAAGACACGAGAGGGGTGGGTTGATTGCATTTTCCTAGACTGCAGGAAAGCCTTCGACACAGTTTTCCACAGGAGATTAGTGCAGAAGCTCGTGGATCAGGAGCGTATAACAGGAAGGGCACTGCAATGGATCAGAGAATACCTGACAGGGAGGCAACAACGAGTCATGGTACGTGATGAGGTATCACAATGGGTGCCTGTGAGGAGCGGGGTCCCACACTCTGAAGTGTCCCTGTTCGCAGATGATGTGAAGCTAATGAGAAGGATTAAATCGGATGAGGATCAGGCAGGACTACAAAGAGACCTGGACAGGCTGGACACGTGGTCCAGCAACTGGCTTCTCGAATTCAACCCCGCCAAATGCAAAGTCATGAAGATTGGGGAAGAGCAAAGAAGACCGCAGACAGAGTATAGGCTAGGTGGACAAAGGCTGCAAACCTCACTCAAGGAGAAAGATCTTGGGGTGACCATAACACCGAGCACGTCTCCGGAGGCACACATCAACCAGATAACTGCTGCAGCATATGGGCGCCTGGCAAACCTAAGAATAGCGTTCTGATACCTTAGTAAGGAATCGTTCAAGACACTGTACACTGCGTATGTCAGGCCCATACTGGAGTATGCAGCACCAGTTTGGAACCCACACCTGGTCAAGCACGTCATAAATTAGAGAAAGTACAAATTTTTGCAACAAGGCTAGTTTCAGAGCTCAGGGGAATGTCCTACGAAGAAAGGCTGAGGGAAATCGGACTGACGACACTGGAGGACAGGAGGGTCAGGGGAGACATGATAACATACAAAATAATGCGTGGAATAGACAAGGTGGACAGACAGGATGTTCCAGAGAGGGGACACAGAAACAAGGGGTCACGATTAGAAGCTGAAGACTCGGACGAGTCACACGGATGTTAGGAAGTACTTCTTCAGTCACAGAAGTGTAATAGCCTAGCAAGTGATGTAGTGGAGGCAGGAACCATACATAGTTTTAACACGAGGTATGACAAAGCTCAGGAAGCAGAGGACCTAATAGCGATCAGTGAAGAGGCGGGGCCAGGAGCTGAGTCTCGACCCCTGCCACCACAATTAGGTGAGTACAATTAGGCGAGTACACACACACACACACACACACACACACACACACACACACACACACACACATTCATTGGGAAAATAGCAAACCCAGTGGAGTGTTAAACAACGAATGGGAAATGGAAGGCAATCAGGTGTGGCCCCATGAAGGGATGGTCTACCCAGTTTCCTTGGATAGAGAGCCATGACTCACGAAATCGTAATGACACGATTGCAAACAAACCATACCACGGGCGGGGATAGAACCCGCGGTCATAGTCTCAAAACTCCAGACCGTCGCGTTAGCCACTAGACCAGCTAGCCACAATAAGATTCATCCAACTAGGTATATTTCTACACCATAGGAAGGTTAGCACAGGCACCTCTGTGACCACAAATACAAGTTTTTACAGACGCAACGGTCTGGAGTTTTGACTCTCTGATCGCGGGTTCTATCCCCGCCCGGGGTATGGTTTGTTTGCAATCGTGTCATTACGATTTCGTGAGTCATGTTGACGGCAGTGAAGGGACTTGAGCTAGAGTTCGTCACGGCTACGCTAGCTGGAGATTCGTCTGTAAAAACTTGCATTTGTGGTCACAGAGGTGCCTGTGCTAACTTTCCTATGGTGTAGAAATATACCTAGTTGGATGAATCTTATTGTGGCTAGCTGGTCTAGTGGCTAACGCGACGGGCTGGAGTTTTGAGACTATGACCGCGGGTTCTATCCCCGCCCGTGGTATGGTTTATCGAGAGCCATCTTCCCGACTCCTGCTTCTGAAGCGTGTCGCTCAGGCTTATTCTCTCCCAGAGAAAAAGTACAAGCTGAAGAACAAGCAGTTATCAAGCCGAAGCAGCAGTTATCAAGCAGTTATCAAGCCGAAGCAGCAGTTATCAAGCAGTTATCAAGCCGAAGCAGCAGTTATCAAGCCGAAGCAGCAGTTATCAAGCCGAAGCAGCAGTTATCAAGCAGTTATCAAGCCGAAGCAGCAGTTATCAAGCCGAAGCAGCAGTTATCAAGCAGTTATCAAGCCGAAGCAGCAGTTATCAAGCAGTTATCAAGCCGAAGCAGCAGTTATCAAGCCGAAGCAGCAGTTATCAAGCAGTTATCAAGCCGAAGCAGCAGTTATCAAGCAGTTATCAAGCCGAAGCAGTAGTTATCAAGCAGTTATCAAGTCGAAGCAGCAGTTATCAAGCCGAAGCAGTAGTTATCAAGCAGTTATCAAGTCGAAGCAGCAGTTATCAAGCAGTTATCAAGCCAAAGCAGCAGTTATCAAGCCAAAGCAGCAGTTATCAAGCAGTTATCAAGCCAAAGCAGCAGTTATCAAGCCGAAGCAACAGTTATCAAGCCAAAGCAGCAGTTATCAAGCCAAAGCAGCAGTTATCAAGCCAAAGCAGCAGTTATCAAGCAGTTATCAAGCCAAAGCAGCAGTTATCAAGCAGTTATCAAGCCAAAGCAGCAGTTATCAAGCAGTTATCAAGCCAAAGCAGCAGTTATCAAGCAGTTATCAAGCCAAAGCAGCAGTTATCAAGCAGTTATCAAGCCAAAGCAGCAGTTATCAAGCAGTTATCAAGCCAAAGCAGCAGTTATCAAGCAGTTATCAAGCCAAAGCAGCAGTTATCAAGCAGTTATCAAGCCAAAGCAGCAGTTATCAAGCCGAAGCAGCAGTTATCAAGCCAAAGCAGCAGTTATCAAGCCAAAGCAGCAGTTATCAAGCCAAAGCAGCAGTTATCAAGCCGAAGCAGCAGTTATCAAGCCAAAGCAGCAGTTATCAAGCAGTTATCAAGCCAAAGCAGCAGTTATCAAGCAGTTATCAAGCCAAAGCAGCAGTTATCAAGCCAAAGCAGCAGTTATCAAGCAGTTATCAAGCCAAAGCAGCAGTTATCAAGCCAAAGCAGCAGTTATCAAGCCAAAGCAGCAGTTATCAAGCCGAAGCAGCAGTTATCAAGCCGAAGCAGCAGTTATCAAGCCAAAGCAGCAGTTATCAAGCCAAAGCAGCAGTTATCAAGCCAAAGCAGCAGTTATCAAGCCGAAGCAGCAGTTATCAAGCCGAAGCAGCAGTTATCAAGCCAAAGCAGCAGTTATCAAGCCAAAGCAGCAGTTATCAAGCCAAAGCAGCAGTTATCAAGCCGAAGCAGCAGTTATCAAGCCAAAGCAGCAGTTATCAAGCAGTTATCAAGCCAAAGCAGCAGTTATCAAGCAGTTATCAAGCCAAAGCAGCAGTTATCAAGCCAAAGCAGCAGTTATCAAGCAGTTATCAAGCCAAAGCAGCAGTTATCAAGCCAAAGCAGCAGTTATCAAGCCAAAGCAGCAGTTATCAAGCCGAAGCAGCAGTTATCAAGCCGAAGCAGCAGTTATCAAGCAGTTATCAAGCCGAAGCAGCAATTATAGGGATTAATCTTCTGCAAGTGTATCCAAGTGTTACTGTAGTGAGTAGCAGGATAATATATCCTACCTGTGTCAGTGTATAAGTGTCAGTGTATAAGTGTCAGTGTATAAGGTGTGAGTGAGTAGGAGGATACTAATAGATCTTGCCTTTGCTAGTGTATCCTGGTGTGAGTGGCAGGATAATAGATCATGGTCCACGTCAACACATGGTAATCCGGGTCGTGTTGACACAGTGTTGGTAAACACTGTGTCAACACGACCATCATCATTAACCTGAATTAGGAGTTTATAGGGGATATTTCTCCATGGGTGAGCGGAAAAGAATTCGTCCTCCGTAAGCCATGCGTGTCGTAAGAGAGAACTAAATCGCCGGGAGCAAGGGGCTAGTAACCCCTTCTCCTGTATAAATTACCAAATTTTAAGAAAGAAATTTGCGTTTTTCTTTTCAGGTCAACCTGCCTCGGTGGGATACGGCCGGTTCGTTGAAAAAAAAAATCCATTTAGTTCATTCCGTACATGGGATTATTATAATCAAGGGGTGAGCGCTAAACCCGTAAGATTATATAGCGCCTGTGGGGGGATGGAAGGCATTCAGGGAACTGGAGCACAGATCCAGTTCCCTATATCAAGAGCCCCTCACCAGCATCAAGGAACCTTCCTCGAGGGGCCGTTCATGGGAGAGACTTGCCTGTGTATTGGACAGGCTATCGTGAACAATGGTAATTCTTAAGTGACTGAATCTCCAGCTATACTGGAACGATACCTTGGAAGCTGCCGTTCCTTGCTGGGTCAAGGAATCTGAACTACTCTCCCTCCCCCCCTCTCTCTGTGTCTGTCTGTCTCTCTCTTTCTGTGTGTGTGTGTGTGTGTGTGTGTGTGTGTGTGTGTGTGTGTGTGTGTGTGTGTGTATGTGTGTGTGTGTGTGTGTGTGTGTATTTCTACGCAATATCAGTTCTCTATGCATTTTGTAACTGAAATTTTAAAAATGTTAGAAAACGCCTAAGACCCAGAGTGTTGAATTCGACAGAAGACTGCTGAGAAGGCGATACATTTCGGCAATAAGGAACAAGACATGTTCAGATGCTGAACATGTGTCTTGTTCATCTAGTCTCCCCCTTTGAACATACTCTGATTACCTTCCATTGCCCAGGTGCTGCTTCACCCCTGTGGAACTGAGGTATAAATACACACACATACAAAAATAGTGTCGATTACCGCAGCTTTTACAGATTCGTAGTCAACAGAAATATTAGTCACGTTGCTCTAATACACACGTCAGAAGACACTTATTTTTCTGACCACCACCACCGCCACCACCACCATCACCACCACCACCACCACCACAACCACCATCACCACCATCACCACCACCACCATCACCACCACCATCACCACCACCATCACCACCACCATCACAACCATCACCACCACCATCACCACCACCATCACCACCACCATCATTACCACCACCATCATTACCACCACCATCACCTCTACAACCACCACCACCATCACCACCACCATCACCACCACCACCACCATCATTACCACCATCACCACCACCATCATTACCATCACCACCACCATCATTACCACCATCACCACCACCATCACCACCACCACCATCACCACCACCACCATCACCATAACCACCACCACCTCTACAACCACCACCACCACAACCACCATCACCACCACTATTACCAAGACCACCACCACCAAGATCACCACCACAACTATAACAACCATCACCACAACAACCACCATCACCACCACCATCACAACCATCATTACCACCGCCACCATCACCACCACCATCACAACCATCATTACCACCGCCACCATCACCATAACCACCACCACCTCTACAACCACCACCACCACAACCACCACCACCACAACCACCATCACCACCACTATTACCAAGACCACCACCACCAAGATCACCACCACAACTATAACAACCATCACCACAACAACCACCACAACCATCACCACCAAGATCCCCACCACTACCACAACAACCATTACCACCACAACAGCCTCCACCACCACAACCACCACCACAACAACCATCACCAAGATCACCACCACAACCACAACAGCCATCACCACCACAACCACAACAGCCATCACCACCACAACAACCACCACCACCAAGATCACCACCACAACCACAACAGCCATCACCACCACAACAACCACCACCACCAAGATCACCACCACAACCACAACAACCATCACCATCACCACAACCACCATCACCACAATCACCATCACCACAACCAGTATCACCACCACAACCACCATCACCACAACCACCATCACCACAACCACCATCACCACAACCAGTATCACCACCACAACCTCCACCACCACAACCACCATCACCACAACCACCATCACCACAACCACCATCACCACCATCACCACAATCACCATCACCACGACCATCACCACAACCAGTATCACCACCATCACCACAACCACCTCCCCCAAGCTGTGTGATGAAACACAATCATCACACAGCATGATGCTGTGTGATGATACACATGTTGTGGGTTTAATATTAAGGAACAACAGTAGGAAATGTAATCAAGAATAAATGTAACAACTATATAAACATTGTTTATGATTTAGAAAGTTTGGATTGACTATCAATGGATGTCTATATTTATGTATTTATCTAAAATAAAATATGCTATATAAATAGTATCTATTACGTAAAATATCTATTACGTAAAATATCTATTACGTAAAATATCTATTACGTAAAATATCTATTACGTAAAATATCTATTACGTAAAATAATGATTAAGTTTGTTTTGCATTATGTCTGAAATAGATATGAAAACTGGTCTTCAAATGTATATTAGAGTGAGATAGAGAGAGTAGAGGTAACGTTATGTGGAGCAGTGACAGGGAAGTGTACGGTCAGGAAGTGTCATGTGCAGCAGTGACAGGGAAGTGTACGGTCAGGAAGTGTCATGTGCAGCAGTGACAGGGAAGTGTACGGTCAGGAAGTGTCATGTGCAGCAGTGACAGGGAAGTGTACGGTCAGGAAGTGTCATGTGCAGCAGTGACAGGGAAGTGTACGGTCAGGAAGTGTCATGTGCAGCAGTGACAGGGAAGTGTACGGTCAGGAAGTGTCATGTGCAGCAGTGACAGGGAAGTGTACGGTCAGGAAGTGTCATGTGCAGCAGTGACAGGGAAGTGTACGGTCAGGAAGTGTCATGTGCAGCAGTGACAGGGAAGTGTACGGTCAGGAAGTGTCATGTGCAGCAGTGACAGGGAAGTGTACGGTCAGGAAGTGTCATGTGCAGCAGTGACAGGGAAGTGTACGGTCAGGAAGTGTCATGTGCAGCAGTGACAGGGAAGTGTACGGTCAGGAAGTGTCATGTGCAGCAATGACAGGGAAGTGTACGGTCAGGAAGTGTCATGTGCAGCAGTGACAGGGAAGTGTACGGTCAGGAAGTGTCATGTGCAGCAGTGACAGGGAAGTGTACGGTCAGGAAGTGTCATGTGCAGCAGTGACAGGGAAGTGTACGGTCAGGAAGTGTCATGTGCAGCAGTGACAGGGAAGTGTACGGTCAGGAAGTGTCATGTGCAGCAGTGACAAGGAAGTGTACGGTCAGGAAGTGTCATGTGCAGCAGTGACAGGGATGTGTACGGACAGGAAGTGTCATGTGCAGCAGTGTCAGGGAAGTGTACAGTCAGGAAGTGTCATGTGCAGCAATGACAGGGAAGTGTACGGTCAGGAAGTGTCATGTGCAGCAGTGTCAGGGAAGTGTACAGTCAGGAAGTGTCATGTGCAGCAGTGTCAGGGATGTGTACGGACAGGAAGTGTTATGTGCATCAGTGACAGGGAAGTGTACGGTCAGGAAGTGTCATGTGTACAGAGCCGTATGTGGGAGAGTTACTTTTGATATACAAGTGGTTATGCTAGGCAAAAGGCGTCTTGATTACTTTCGATGATGTTATGTGCCCTGAACAGCCTGGCCCATTTCCGGGCTCCGAGAGTAGTAAGACTCTCGAAACTCATCAATGGTATATCAAAGATAGCCTTACAATGCTTTTGCTGCGAGATTTAGCCTGGCGCTTTTCCGTTTTCAGTGGTTCTTTCCTCTCCCCCATCTATTCTTCAACTATCCCCACTTCCCCTTCACTCCTATTGGGTCCTTACCTGTGAGTTCTTCCAGTTCTAGTTCTGGCCACTTCCAGGCGCATCCTCATATCCTTCCCGTCCTCTGTTAAGATGAGTTCGGTTTTGTACCAGTAGATCCTGACGGGTGCGAGTTTGTCTCTGTGTATGACGCACGTGTTGTGAATACTGTGTGTGTATTTGTAATGATGAAATCTGAAGGACCTGCCAGGTATATGCCAGTAGGCCTACTGCAGTCTTCCTGAAGCAGGCCTACTATACCTTGAACATAAGAACATAAGGCCTTATGGTCTTATGTTCAAGGCGCCTAATATTTAAACAGCCTGCACAAAATTTGGTGTAGACAGCGGCGATGCTGTTGAAAGAGCCTTCAGGTTAGGACGGTAATGAATGTTACTGAAAGTTTTCAAGTTTATATCTGCGACGTCGATATTTTGGAATTTCACAGAAGGGGAATGATATGGACGACTGTGACCAGTGGGAAGAATGACGCATCTATCATTGTTTTTCCAAAAGTTTGACATAATGGGTTGCCTTTTACATCTGCAATCAAAAATGAAATGGAGATGGAATCCAAATGAATAGTTTTAGCAAATAAAACTACGTTCTTCGGTACACTGTCCGTTTCATATTATACAGGCTGAGAGAACGAAGCCCCGAAGTTCAGTACGAAGCTCATCCTCAGATTCCTTAGTTTCGTATTCATGACGAACAGTAATTTTAATATATACGAATGAATATATAGAAATGACACGTCTTTCACCAAGGCATAAGAAACACACACATTACTTATTACTTCTTAAGGGATATTTTCAACGTATTATCTACTGTTACATTGGTCGTATTTACTCTCCAAAATTCTTCTAAGAATTATGGATAATCTAACCCGCTTAGTCTAACCTGACTTAATCTAGCATACTGTGAATGTTTGCAGGTAAATCATAAGAAAAATTACATTAAAATCACCAGTTTTATTGCGATGTTATAAGTACGTATGTTACTTATGTCTGGACACAGCTAGTACGTTGTATTTTGATTTATATATATCCGGAAATTTCCATTTATTATATATAAATAACGAGCTTATAAAGATGGGGATAGGTTGTAACATTTTCCTCTGTATGAGGTCATCTGTTTTTTTCCTGTGTATATTCTAACCCCGAGAACACACAAATCACTCCCTACGATAGTAAAAACTGGGTGGACGGTGTTACATATCCCTAATGAAAAGCTGGGAAGCCCTGAGTACACAACAGGAAAACACTGATAAACAGTCTTTCGTCATACATAAGGGAAATTACTAATGGATTACTGAATGCTTTCAAGAAGGAACCGGACAGATACGTAAAGTCAGTACCCAATCAGCCAGGCTGATTGGGTACCGATTACGTGCAGCCAGCAGTAATAATTTGGTTGATCAGGCCCTGGTCCACCAGGAGGCCTAGTCAAGGGCTGGGCCACAGGGGTGTTGACTCCCGGAACACACCCAGGTAGAGGCCAAGGGAGCCCTTATTTTTCTCCTTCCAGGGGGGGGGGCTTGGATGCACGGTTTTATCATGTTCAGTTGTGGGTCGACCCCAAACGGAGTACAGCCTTCAGGAAAAAGGTTGAAAACCTCACTCAAGGAGGACCTTGGAGTGAGTATTATACCGAGCATATCACCTGTGGCGCACATCAACAACTGCTGCAGCAAATGTGTGTCTGGCAAATATAAGAATAACTTTACGAAATCTAAATAAGGAGTTTCAACTCTTCAACTCTGAGACGCCTGGAGTGATGAGTGTATCATGTACTTAACGCAGTCAGGTGACAGAGGAATTATGTGAGAATAACGTTTAGTTTCCTGGTGTCCCGTGTAAAGACCGCTCATAACTGCTCTCAAAGAACACATTACCAAACCGGATTTCTATCTATAGAAAGTTAGTGAAGGAAAAGTAGCTACATTCCAGGCTTCATTTAATAAGGGACATAAAATCTCAAAAGGATAAGGAGGTCCTCAGGGCGTCGAAAGTGTGAGTTACTGGTAATCCCAGAGTCCCTCGTTTACCAGTTATTCCGCAACGATGAAATGTGGGAAGACCAACAGTGTGGCTGGCCAACCTTAGATGGTTGGCTGGCCCAGTTGGCAATGAAGATGAGCGGATGGAGGATCGCGCCTCTAACACTTGCGTTGAATGACTCACGTGGGTCATTCAACGCAGGTGTTATTATAATAATATCAATAATAATAACAATAATATTATTATTATTATTACAAAAGGGTTACATGGAGAGAACACACAGAGTGCGGTCACTCTACTCTAAATAATGGAACGAGGGTTCAGTGACAGGAGCAACCATAGCGCCGCTACCACCATTTCATATGGTAGTTACACAGTGGGGACAAAAGCCACCTATGTTTCCCTGTCACATTCCATCACACAGGATGCATGTACATACACCAGGTAATGAAATCTGTCAGCCAGAGCTGCGACACTTCAATAACGCGATGAAATTATCGCCAAGCATTCATGTTTTTTTTTTTTTTCAGTACCTATGGCAGTTTCAAAGATTTTTTTTCATTTGTGTTTAAGCGTTATATTCATGTACGTAGATTTACTGTTTACTTAGTTTATATTATGTGTGTGCGTGTTGTATATAAATGTTTGTGGCTAAGACTTCTGAGTGACCTATACGGTCAAAAAACTTTGTAAATATCACAAATATAGCAGTACTGGAGTTACTACTACATATTACCATCTCTCAGCTCCTGGTTTGAAAATGGATGGAAGAGTGGAACTGAGAGCACACAAGCTATCATAACAGGAGTGAACAATCTCCTATCTAAAAGATGTTAAATATTTCGAACAGTCAATTTGAGCGCAGGTTAGTATAAAATCGGAGGTCAGCTGAAGTTAACGATATATGCACATTCTTAGATGGGTTTTAAATTAAGATATTTTATATTACACAGATTTTTAGCAGTCTAAGAACAGATTACTATATAAATTTACCTGTGAAATTAAAAATTGGCATATTTTTACATATACATTTCCTCTCTGATCTGTTTACTCTGAATTGATCCTATCAGAGAACTGATACTGTATATATAAATTCTGAGAAGGCACACAGGATATATCGTAGGATATATCGTAGGATATACACCCTGAGGGGTCTATTTACCTTCATCTCTTCTGGGTATTACAGTATTCTTTCCTGGTAGTGAGGAGGTTACAGTGCAGCCTTAATGACCCTCGTGTAATCGATAAGATTTCAAACTCCGTTAGTCAACCAACCAAGATATGTATACCGTGAGGTATACATATCTCGAAGTTTACTTTAATCTCTACGTCAGGAAATAAAGTATTTTTGACTGGTGGAGTAGAGGTGACATACTGGCTTAATGACCCTCGTATAGTCGACAGGCTGTAAACCCCATTAATTAACTATTCTCAAGAGTATACCATATTTTTATTTGTATGTACACTTGAAGATGTGAGTATCTTGGTATACATATAGTTAGTTTACTGTATTTCTCATAGGCTCGTTTTCGGTATTAAAATATCTTTGCCTGGTGATTAACAGGTGACATGCAGCCTTAATGACCTTCATGTAGTCGATACATTTTTAACTTAATAACCCCGACAACTGCGAATGTTCGATAGACAAATTAGTCTACTAGTGCAACAGGCGTGCACCTACCCAGGTCTACTGCAATTATATCACCTCATCTCCATTTTCTATGAATAAATAAAGGTGGAGACGGGGGACTCGAACCGTGGTCCTGGTAGTGGCGGGTCCAGAGCTTAATAACTGCTGTGTGTTTATTTTTCTGTTTACTATTTGCAGTCGTTTGTTATTACTTAAACTGGAGGAGGATTCTCGGTACAGGGAAATGGAACTACCCTTTTTTGGAGCGATGGAAGAGGGCGTCTGTAAAACCCTTACTAGTTTAGCAATTTCCTCCCTCTCTCTCTCTCTTTCCCTCTCTCTCCCTCCCTCTATGATGTACACGAGAGAAAAACAACAAACCACTAGCATCCCCCCAGAGAGCAGCATCCCGTGTACCGTTGTCCCGTACCAGTGACAAACCACCACTGTAGCACCGTTGCTGGGCATATGTAATCAACTTTATAGCCGCACGGAAAGCTCCAAACAATCAGGCTGGTGGCGCGCCAATATTCACAGCGGCTAAAATACATACATGTATATTCCCCGACACTATAAACAAGTATTGAGTAGCAAATCGAATGAGGTGTCAATATGTGAGCTCCCTGTGGTCCAGTTGATGTCACTCTGGCCAGGTCCAGCATGGCCAATATCACCCCTGGGCCACCCTAGCACAGGTGCGCCAATTAAATGCTCCATTGACGTTAACACTTAATTTCTGTGAAAGTTTTCGCCGAATGGGGACCGATTTTTAGCGAAAATCATGCGGCTCTTTTTATGAATTTCCTGCATGTTTTACAGAGGGCTTTTTTGTAAGTGAATTAATTTCATGGCAAAGCTTTTCTTTTACGGGTGTTAGTTTGGTAGTTTATTTGTCTTGTTTGGGAGATTATTTGCTGGGTTTGGGAATTTATTTGTCTTGTTTAGGGTTTATTTGCTGGGTTTGGGAATTTATTTGTCTTGTTTAGGGTTCATTTGCTGGGTTTGGGAATTTATTTGTTCTGTTTGGGAGATTATTTGCTTTGTCAGGGAGTTTATTTGCTTTGTCAGGGAGTTTATTTGCTTTGTCAAGGAATTTTATTTGCCATGTTAGTAAGTTTATATGCAATGTCAGGGAGTTTATTTGATCTGTCAGGGAATTTATTTGCTATGACAGGGAATTTATTTGCTATGTCAGGGAATTTATTTTCTCTGTCAAGGAATTTATTTGCTATATCAGCGAATTTATTTGCTATGTAAGGGAATTTATTTGCTCTGTCAAGGAATTTATTTGCTAAATCAGGGAATTTATTTGCTATGTAATGGAGTTTATTTGCTCTGTCAAGGAATTTATTTGCTAAATCAGGGAATTTATTTGCTATGTAAGGGAGTTTATTTGACCTGTGATGTAGCTTCTTTGGTTGGCAGGGAATTTTTTTGCCTCGTGTTGTAGTTTTTTGACTGGCAGGGAATTATTTGCCTTGTCTAGTAAGTATTATTTTCCCGTCACAACTTTATTGATCCTCTCAGCTTCAGTTTAGAAATCTCACTCATTTGTTTAATAACAGAGTTGCCCATCGAACATCACATTTCTTCTCCTGGATGAAGAAGAAGACAATTTGACAGCCTCTGTGTAGGACCTTAGAGCGAAACGTCGTATTGATTAATGGCTATACGTCAAATTTGTCGGATACACGGAGTTTCAACCAGTGTTTTTGACATGTTCAGATCTGATTATGAGACTTACCCATCGGTGGCTTAAAGTTGAGATTTGTTAGGTTTAAGGATACATGTGCAACGAGACTGAAGCAACGTTTCGCTCTCTAGGAGCTTTGTCAAGCCATAAAATGTGTCATTAGCTGCACATGTGTCTTTTTGTACAGGTATGGTACACAGTACCCACAATATGAGGAATTAGACACATGTGCAAGCTCTAGGTATACTTATTGCAGATGTTTCCCCATCCAGTGGCGAAACCGCCGAGATGTTGCACATGTGTTGAATTCATGCGTCTTGTTACCAAACGTACCGTCAGTAATTCTACAAACATTATGACGAGAATTGGAGACAGGGCTGGACACAGGGCTGGACACAGGGCTGGACACAGGGCTGGACACAGGGCTGGACACAGGGCTGGACACAGGGCTGGAGAGAGTATCGTTCCCTCTAGATCAGCGTGTCGGTGAAAGTGCCAATATGGAGGAGCTTCCAGGTCAGCGTAAGCGCGGGATGGACACCAAATTCACAGACCTTTTTAAAGTCAAGACAATGATAGAAGGAACGACGCCAGGCGAGGGTTTCCGGCAGTGAAAAATATCATGAGAAATGTGAAGAGCTTTCTGGATTGGATCCTTTTTTTTACACAAATTAGTTTTGCAGGCCAAGAGCTGTTATTCTGCCTCAAGTCATTTCCAAGCTCAGCACTAAGGTATACTACCACCCCCCAGGATGCCACCCACAATAGTCGACTAACGCTCGGGTACCTACTTACTGCTAGGTGAACAAGGATAGCAGGTGTAAGGAAACATGCCTAACTTTTCCGTACCTGAGATCGAACACCGGACACTCAGTGTGTGAGAGCGTAGTGGGCTACCAAGCTACGGGACACCTAGTTTTCGTTATACAGAAGACACATGCAAACATAAGGACTCTGTGTCATGCTCAGACAACGCTGCACGACTCTAGATTCGGACTCCACGCACAGGTCTGCCAGTGTGTGGAAGGCGCAGTAGCTTGTAGGCAAGTTTTCACTCGACCTTCCTCCTGGATCTTACTGGAAGCGAGAAAGCAAGTCCCGTTAAAATGTTGAAGAAAATTCTGGTAAGAAGCCATTATATTATTTTTCATCTCACAGTTGATAAATTAGACTTATGTGCAACACTTGAGTATCTTTAATGAGGAAACGTTTCGCCACACAGCTTCATTAGTCCATACAAAGGAGAATGGTGAAGAACCGGAGTAGTTTGAGGTAATCAGTCCTTCAGCCGTGAATCGATATAATTAGTCCATCTCAAAGTTATTTTAATTAACGATGACGACTGAAACACACATACAACACCTGGTAAAACACCTCAGGCTTTACCAAACTGATACGAAAGCATGAGGATGGAGAATTTATTCCTCAGTACTCCCTTCAATCTATTGCTCTTTTCTTTTTACACTCTCAATTTTCTTAAATACACTCACCCAACCTCCTCCACTACACTTCGAAACTTGATAAATTTTCACTCTATGTAAACCTTTATCAAGACTCTGAGTCTTGTTCATAACGGTTGACAACACCGTCAGGATCCAGCCACTGATGTGACTGAAGATACTGGTCGCCACTTCGCTCCAGAGTCAAAAGCTCTTAGATCGTCTTCTGACTTTCGACATTCTGTCACCTGTTAATAAGCCTCGCTTTATTTCAACTTCGAAAGTGAGTCTATAAGGCACTCTTTTTCTCTTGCAGATGTTACATCCGCATTATCAAGCTGCAATGGCCTACAGGCAGGATCATACGCTTAAGCCTTTCATTCGTCAGCCTTTTGCCTTTTTCTTGCAGCTCTAATTACATCTGGTCGCTCAATGTCCTGTTCCTCAAGACAGCTGTTGTCCTGTCATTCCACAAACCGGGATCTGCCTGGTTGTGACCCGCTCCATTGTCGCGTCATTGTTCTTACAACCCCCATCTGTAAGTTGCTGGAACGGATGGGTAATGGAAGACTGGCGGAGTACCTGCTGCCACATAATTGTTTGTCCCCCTTCATCAGTCTGGTTATCGAAAAGGTTGTTCCACTTCTGTGAATTGATATTTGCAGTCGTAACTTTTGCGAGTGACAGATTGAGAACACTTTCTCGATTCTGTGGATGGTGGGTCATGGCCAGTCTTTGTTGGTGCGTCAAGACCTGCTTCACTCGGAGCTTCTGTGACTTGATACAACTGCAACTTCTGTTACTTGATACAACTGCAACTTCTGTTACTTGACACAACTGCAGCTTCTGTTACTTGACACAACTGCAGCTTCTGTTACTTGATACAACTGCAGCTTCTGTTGACACAACTGCAACTTCTGTTACTTGACACAACTGCAACTTCTGTTACTTGACACAACTGCAACTTCTGTTAATTGATACAACTGCAACTTCTGTTAATTGATACAACTGCAACTTCTGTTACTTGATACACTTGCAGCTTCTGTTACTTGACACAACTGCAGCTTCTGTTACTTGATACAACTGCAACTTCTGTTACTTGACACAACTGCAACTTCTGTTACTTGACACAACTGCAACTTCTGTTACTTGATACAACTGCAGCTTCTGTTACTTGACACAACTGCAACTTCTGTTACTTGACACAACTACAACTTCTGTTACTTGATACAACTGCAGCTTCTGTTACTTGATACAACTGCAACTTCTGTTACTTGATACAACTGCAACTTCTGCTACTTGATACAACTGCAACTTCTGTTACTTGATACAACTGCAACTTCTGTTACTTGATACAACTGCAACTTCTGTTACTTGATACAACTGCAACTTCTGTTACTTGATACAACTGCAACTTCTGTTACTTGATACAACTGCAACTTCTATTACTTGATACACTTGCAGCTTCTCAGCCTTAATAAACTCATAGCTTCTGTGACTTGATTCATTCACTTCTGAGACCCGATGCACTCAGCTTCTCAAGCCTGATACACTCACAACCTCTCAGACTTGACATAGGTGCAAGGCTTTCACTGCAACACCGCGTACACTTACACGCCGGAATTCACTTACACACCTGGGTCCACATTCACGGCTGAGTTCACTTGCACACCCAAGTCCACTTCTATACTCAGGATCAGTCATACCAGGGGTAAGAAATTAGCTTCCTAATTACTACCTGAAGAGCTAATTACACTCCATTTAGAAAATACCAATGACTACTTAGCAGTACACTAAGGGGATAATTACAAATAACAAGATAAAGAGGAAATGTATTTACCACCCCCCTGACTGTGCTAATTTTATTGATCATTTTGGTTTCTGTGAAGCATCTGGAGAATGTCTCTATGATCAGAAATATGTCACAGTGGGTTACACTAGGATGAGTGTTGATAATTGGTATTTACTCACAGAGAGGACAATATGTCACAGGGAAATTATGTGTATGAATGCTTGGGAGTGAGGAATCTATCACTGGATGAAAAGTAACACTTGCAATTTAAGAGGCACGTAAGTTCCTCCGTCTTTTAATAACATGTTCATTTTTCCACTTTAGTCTACCTTGTCCATAAGTACTATGGAATTTGTGTCTGTTTGGGAAGGTGACGTCTACGACCTTTCCTTAATTCATGGTCTAACATAACAGATCGTTGAGGACAATTGTGTTGGAGAGGTCTGAGCTCTGCTCAAACCTCTACAACAAGCAGGAGACCCACACAAGCAGGAGAGACCCACACAAGGAGGAGACCCACACAAGCAGGAGAGACCCACACAAGCAGGAGACCCACACAAGCAGGAGACCCACACAAGCAGGAGACCCACACAAGCAGGAGACCCACACAAGCAGGAGACCCACACAAGCAGGAGACCCACACAAGCAGAAGACCCACACAAGCAGAAGACCCACACAAGCAGAAGACCCACACAGCCAAGAGACCCACACAGCCAAGAGACCCACACAGCCAAGAGACCCACACAGCCAAGAGACCCACACAGCCAAGAGACCCACACAGCCAAGAGACCCACACAGCCAGGAGACCCACACAGCCAGGAGACCCACACAGCCAGGAGACCCACACAGCCAGGAGACCCATACAGCCAGGAGACCCACACAGCCAGGAGACCCACACAAGCAGAAGACCACCTGTCTCTGGTGGCGGGTCACCATTGGACAAGACCCAGGCCGGGACAATACCGGAGAACCACATCGAATCGAATCCTGTCTCTGTCCTGCCATGGCACATAATGATCTGTATCTCTCTCTTTCCTTTATCATATGACCTCACCCTTGAGTCACCAATTCTTTCTCACGTCTCATGACCTCACCAAGCCAAAACATACAAACATAGGCTCAAATAGGACATTCCTCACATTCCCCATTCTCACTATATAAAAAATAACAGAAATCTATGACTATTTTTTCTAATTAATAACATTACAAATATATCAGATATACATATTAAAAATAGAATTACAAAAGAATTATAGAAAGAAAACGTAATTATTGATTAGGCAATTATATTAAAAAAAAATAACTTAAATTTCAAAATGTAAATGGGTTTCAGTATATATGTAAATTTCAGTCTCATTTTCCAAATTTCAATATTTAATCATATGTTCTATTAAGTAACATGACTCACGAAATCGTAATGACACGATTGCAAACAAACCATACCACGGGAGGGGATAGAACCCGCGGTCAGAGAGTCTCAAAACTCCAGACCGTCGCGTTAGCCACTGGACCAGCTAGCCACAATAAGATTCATCCAACTAGGTATATTTCTACACCATAGGAAGGTTAGCACAGGCACCACTGTGACCACAAATACAAGTTTTTACAGATGAATCTCCAGCTAGCGTGGTCGTGACGAACTCTAGCTCAAGTCCCCTCAAAGCCGTTAACAGTGGCTAACGCGACGGTCTTGAGTTTTGAGACTCTCTGATCGCGGGTTCTATTCCCGTCAGTGGTACGGTTCT
Source organism: Cherax quadricarinatus (assembly GCF_038502225.1). Classification (NCBI taxonomy): domain Eukaryota; kingdom Metazoa; phylum Arthropoda; class Malacostraca; order Decapoda; family Parastacidae; genus Cherax; species Cherax quadricarinatus. The sequence continues at coordinate 3,617,738 of NC_091371.1, read as the reverse complement.
ATTAATTTTAATTTTCTCTCACTTAACATTTTGGGTGGATTTCTTACATATTCATAGTTTTTATGATTTAAAGTATATAGGGTCTTTCTATGTCAAAATATTCCACATATACACGTCCCGCAGTTAGCAAATACGAATCCAAGTGGTCGTTGTTTCGTATTTGATAAGTGTCGTGAAATTAGATCTGAGAATAATTAGGAATTTCATTTCTTTCCCCTGGTACATCACCAATTAGTTACCTGGGTCCACTTACAAGCCTGGGTTCACCTACATGTTTAAGTTCACTTACATGCTTGCGTCTACTTACATGCTTTGGTCCACTTATATGCTCGGCTTTACTTACATTCTTGGGTTTACTTACATTCTTGGGTTCACTTACAGTCTTGGGTTCACTTACAGTCTTGGGTTCACTTACAGTCTTGGGTTCACTTACAGTCTTGGGTTCACTTACATTCTTGGGTTCACTTACATGCTTTGGTCCACTTACATGGTTCGGTCCACTTACATGCTTGAATCCACTTACTTGCTTAAGTCCACTTACATGCTAAGGTACACTTACATGCATGGGACCACTTACATGCTCTGGTCCACTTACATGCTTGGGTCCACTTACATGCTTGGGCCCACTTACATGCTTGGATCCACTTACATGCTTGGGTCCACTTACGTGCTTGGGTCCACTTACGTGCTTGGGTCCACTTACGTGATTGGGTCCACTTACATGCTTGAGGCCACTTACATGCTTGAGGCCACTTACATGCTTGGGTCCACTTACATGCTTGGGCCCACTTACATGCTTGGATCCACTTACATGCTTGGGCCCATTTACATGCTTGGATCCACTTACATGCTTGGGTCCACTTACGTGCTTGGGTCCACTTACATGCTTGAGGCCACTTACATGCTTGAGGCCACTTACATGCTTGAGGCCACTTACATGCTTGGGTCCACTTACATGCTTGGGTTCACTTACATGCTTGGGTTCACTTACATGCTTGGGTCCACTTACATGCTTGGGTTCACTTACATGCTTGGGTTCATTTACATGCTTGGGTTGACTTACATGTCTTGGTACACTTTCATTCCTGAGTCCACTTACATACAAGCTTGGGTTCACTTATACTCGTTTCTCGGAGTCCATTCGTGCGTGGGTCCTCTTACACACCCGGGTTCACCTACAAGTCTGGGTCCACTTACACACCCGGGTTCACCTACAAGTCTGGGTCCACTTACACACCCGGGTTCACCTACAAGTCTGGGTCCACTTACACACCCGGGTTCACCTACAAGTCTGGGTCCACTTACACACCCGGGTTCACCTACAAGTCTGGGTCCTCTTACACACCCGGGTTCACCTACAAGTCTGGGTCCACTTACACACCCGGGTTCACCTACAAGTCTGGGTCCACTTGCACACCCGGGTTCACCTACAAGTCTGGGTCCACTTACACACCCGGGTTCACCTACAAGTCTGGGTCCTCTTACACACCCGGGTTCACCTACAAGTCTGGGTCCTCTTACACACCCGGGTTCACCTACAAGTCTGGGTCCTCTTACACACCCGGGTTCACCTACAAGTCTGGGTCCTCTTACACACCCGGGTTCACCTACAAGTCTGGGTCCTCTTACACACCCGGGTTCACCTACAAGTCTGGGTCCACTTACACACCCGGGTTCACCTACAAGTCTGGGTCCTCTTACACACCCGGGTTCACCTACAAGTCTGGGTCCACTTGCACACCCGGGTTCACCTACAAGTCTGGGTCCACTTACACACCCGGGTTCACCTACAAGTCTGGGTCCACTTACACACCCGGGTTCACCTACAAGTCTGGGTCCACTTACACACCCGGGTTCACCTACAAGTCTGGGTCCACTTACACACCCGGGTTCACCTACAAGTCTGGGTCCACTTGCACACCCGGGTTCACCTACAAGTCTGGGTCCACTTACACACCCGGGTTCACCTACAAGTCTGGGTCCACTTACACACCCGGGTTCACCTACAAGTCTGGGTCCACTTACACACCCGGGTTCACCTACAAGTCTGGGTCCACTTACACACCCGGGTTCACCTACAAGTCTGGGTCCACTTACACACCCGGGTTCACCTACAAGTCTGGGTCCACTTACACACCCGGGATCACTTCATTCTTTTCTCTTTCCTCTGTCTCTCTCTCTCTTTCTCTTCTCCTTTCCTCCAGTCTTCCCCTCCCTACTACTCTACAACTCTTAGATTCTCTTCAGTCTCTCTTCCTTTCTCCCTTTTTATCAGCATTAAATAAGTCAATTAAATTATTTTTTTATGAATCAATCAGCCAGTAGAAGGCCTCGGTCAGATGGCCAAAAGCTCCAGCTGTGGGTCATCATATGACTAAAACCCACGTCAAGAAACACTTGTCCTGTTTCCTGACAAACCTAACCTAACCTGACCTAACCTAACCTGACCTAACGTAAACTTACCTTACCTAACCTAACTTAACCTAATCCTTATTAAATCTGAATGAAGATTAACATTGAGTTTAGTGAATTACGAGAGGCATACAATGCGTTCTGCGTCATGAAATGCGCCATGCCTCCTGCGCAGAGATCTTCTCTCTCCGTGATTAGTAATATTAACGACGGGTCGTGTTTTGGATCCGCAAGAGAAAACGCTGGAAAATACTGACTACCTTATAAATATCACCAAAAAAATTCTTTCCTGTAGAAATTACGAGATATAAGACTGAGAACGTAACGAATTAATAGATGGAATAATAGAGGGCACAGGTGAGAGAGAGGCAGCGATACTAATTTACACAGGTGTGAGAGATAGACAAATACAAAGTAATGCTGATGAACAATAAACACAGGTATAGAGCACCACAGGTGAATTAGACAGTGATTCGAAACAGTGTTCCTCCAGCCGGTGCTGTTGCTGATTTTGGTGCTGATTCTGAAACAGGTGCAACTTGAGGTCCAGGTCTAGAAGCAACTCAGCCCCACAAATCGCATAATTATAATTAAAAAGAAGCGCTAAGCCACAAGGGCTATAAAGCGCTCCCACAAATCGCAGCAGATGGAAACCCGTAATGTGTAAATTCTATTCTTGAGGTGTCTGTAAATATGAAATACCTGAAAAAAAAACTAAAAAAAACTAAAAAAAACTAAAAAAAAACTAAAAAAAAATAAAAAAAACTAAAAAAACTAAAAAAAAACTAAAAAAAACTAAAAAAAAAACTAAAAATAGCGACAAAAGTCGCTATTTTTTGCGATATTTTCCACCCTAAAATATGTAACACATTGGTACGTAAAAATTAATGCAGTAACATCGTTTTTTTCATGCAACATTAAATAACTCAGAAAAACGACAAGTTGATACATTAGACACATGTGCAACACTTGGGTATCTTTACTGAGGAAACGTTTCGCCACACAGTGGCTTCATCAGTCCAGTATAAAGGAGAATGGTGAAGCTCAAAAGGAGCTTGAGGTAATCGGTCCCTCATCCTGGAATGGTCTCTCCCTTAACCCTTTACCCCCTTACCCATTTTCTAAATACTAAGACCTGGACACGCCGTCAAGTGGCCAGAGAAGCAAAGAATAAAATTCAGTTTGGACAAGTGGAAGGTAACGCATTTTGAATATAAACTCAAGTGTAACTGATGTGGAAACACTCAGACATTTCAAGAAAAAATCACTTTAGAATAACCATGAGCAATAATCTAAAATTTACAAGACAATGACTTGCTGGAAACTACAAGTAGAAACGTTAACATTATCCAGTGTTGTCATTATCCACGAATATGCTGTCCATTTTTGGTTCTTTAATTATGTAGATAATATCGGTAAACTTGAAAGGGCATAAAGCAGAGCAACGAAATTTATATCGTCTTTAATAAACAAATCATAACAAAGACAGAAGTCACTCGACCTGTTCTCACTCGGTGAACACAGCTTACGATGTGTCTTCAGTAATCACAAGAAAGATTGAAGTCAGTTAACCTGTTCTCAGTAAACAAAATCTAAAGGTGACCTTCAAGATACTAAACGAAATCCACGAAATATTTCTGAAATGGAAAACGAAAAACTAAGAAACATAATATTATGCTCGGTGGTAAGTGAATTACAAAGAATGAGTAAAATATTGTTTTTTCAGAGTTGTGGAGAGCTGAAACAGTCTCCCCACAGTTGTTAGTGCCACAACAAAGTTGTTAGTGCCACAACAACGTTGCTAGCGCCACGACAAAGTTGTTAGTGCCACAACAACGTTGTTAGTGCCACAACAACGTTGTTAGTGCCACAACAAAGTTGTTAGTGCCACAGTAGATCATTACTTTCGAGAATGAGCTACACAAATAATTTACATATATAGAATTCTGTTGGACACAGTCCACTCCACTTTTACCATCTTGTTAAAAGTTCCAGAACTACACAGGATGTCCAAGTAGCCATAGTCCCTCTGGAATGCAGTATATGGTAGAAGTATTAATAGTAGTAGTAGTAATACTACTAGTAACTACTAATAGTACTAGTAGTACTAGTAATACTACTAGTACTAGTAATACCACTAGTAATACTACTAGTAATACTAGTACTAATACTACTAGTTATACTAGTACTACTAGTAATGCTAGTACTAGTAATACTTCTAGTACTACTAGTAATACTAGTACTACTAGTACTAGTAAAACTAGTACTAGTAATACTAGTACTAGTAATACTAGTACTAGTAATACTACTAGTACTAGTAATACTAGTACTAGTAATACTACTAGTACTAGTAATACTAGTACTAGTAATACTACTAGTACTAGTAATACTAGTACTAGTAATACTACTAGTACTAGTAATACTACCAGTACTACTAGTAATACTACTAGTACTAGTAATGCTACTAGTACTAGTAATACTAATACTAGTAATACTAATACTAGTAATACTAGTAATACTAATACTAGTAATACTAGTAATACTAATACTAGTAATACTAGTAATACTAATACTAGTAATACTAGTAATACTAATACTAGTAATACTAATACTAGTAATACTATTAGTACTAGTAATACTACTAGTAATACTATTAGTACTAGTAATACTAGTACTAGTAATACTAGTAGCACTATTACTAGTAATACTAGTAGCACTACTAGTAATACTATTAGAACTAATAGTAATACTATTAATGCTGCTACTAGTAATACTGCTACTAGTAGTAGTACTGCTACTAGTAATACTACTAGTAATACTAGCACTACTAGTAATACTAGTAATACTAGTAATACCACTAGTACCACTAGTAATACTAGCACTACTAATACTACTAGTACTACTAGTACTTCTAGTACTACTACTAGTACTACTAGTAATAATACTAGTAATACTACTAGTACTACTAGTAATACTACTAGTACTAGTAATACTACTAGTACTAGTAATACTACTAGTAATACTAGTAATACTACTAGTACTAGTAATACTACTAGTACTATTAGTAATACTAGTAATACTACTAGTAATACTAGTACTAGTAATACTAGTACTACTAGTAATACTACTAGTAATACTAGTAATACTACTAGTAATACTACTAGTAATACTAGTACTATTAATACTACTAGTAATACTAGTACTATTAGTAATACTAGTACTATTAGTAATACTAGTACTACTAGTACTACTAGTACTAGTACTACTAGTACTATTAGTAATACTAGTACTACTAGTACTACTAGTACTAGTACTACTAGTAATACTAGTACTAGTACTACTAGCAATACTGCTAGTACTACTAGTAATACAACTAGTACTACTAGTAATACAACTAGTACTACTAGTAATACTAGTACTAGTAATACTAGTACTACTAGTAATACTACTAGTAATACTAGTACTACTAGCAATACTACTAGTAATAATACTAGTTGCACTACTAGTAATACTACTAGTTGCACTACTAGTAATACTAGTAGCACTACTTGTAATACTAGTAGCACTACTAGTAATACTAGTAGCACTAATACTAGTAGCACTAATACTAGTAGCACTACTAATACTAGTAGCACTACTAGTAATACTACTAGTAGCACTAGTAATACTAGTAGCACTACTAGTAATACTAGTAGCACTACTAGTAATACTAGTAGCACTACTAGTAATACTAGTAGCACTACTAGTAATACTAGTAGCACTAGTAATACTAGTAGCACTACTAGTAATACTACTAGTAGCACTACTAGTAATACTACTAGTAGCACTACTAGTAATACTAGTAGCACTACTAGTAATACTAGAAGCACTACTAGTAATACTACAAGCACTACTAGTAATACTACTAGTAGCACTAGTAATACTACTAGTAGCACTAGTAATACTACTAGTAGCACTAGTAATAATACTAGTAGCACTAGTAATACTAGTAGCACTACTAGTAATACTAGTAGCACTACTAGTAATACTAGTAGCACTAGTAATACTACTAGTAGCACTACTAGTAATACTACTAGTAGCACTACTAGTAATACTACTAGTAGCACTACTAGTAATACTACTAGTAGCACTGCTACTAGTAATACTACTAGTAGCACTACTAGTAATACTACTAGTAGCACTGCTACTAGTAATACTACTAGTAGCACTACTACTAATACTACTAGTAGCACTACTACTAGTAATACTACTAGTAGCACTACTACTAGTAATACTACTAGTAGCACTACTACTAGTAATACTAGTAGCACTACTAATACTACTAGTAGCACTACTAATACTACTAGTAGCACTACTACTAGTAATACTACTAGTAGCACTGCTAGTAATACTAGTAGCACTGCTAGTAATACTACTAGTAGCACTACTAGTAATACTACTAGTAGCACTACTAGTAATACTACTAGTAGCACTACTAGTAATACTACTAGTAGCACTACTAGTAATACTACTAGTAGCACTACTAGTAATACTACTAGTAGCACTACTAGTAATACTACTAGTAGCACTACTAGTAATACTACTAGTAGCACTACTAGTAATACTACTAGTAGCACTACTAGTAGCACTACTAGTAATACTAGTAGCACTAGTAATACTAGTAGCACTAGTAATACTAGTAGCACTAATACTAGTAGCACTACTAGTAATACTAGTAGCACTACTAGTAATACTAGTAGCACTACTAGTAATACTAGTAGCACTACTAGTAATACTAGTAGCACTACTAGTAATACTAGTAGCACTAGTAATACTAGTAGCACTACTAGTAATACTAGTAGCACTACTAGTAATACTAGTAGCACTACTAGTAATACTAGTAGCACTACTAGTAATACTAGTAGCACTACTAGTAATACTAGTAGCACTACTAGTAATACTACTAGTAGCACTAGTGCTACTAGTAATACTACTAGTAGCACTACTAGTAATACTACTAGTAACACTACTAGTAATACTACTACTAGCACTACTACTAGTAATAATACTAGTAGCACTACTACTAGTAATAATACTAGTAGCACTACTACTAGTAATAATACTAGTAGCACTACTACTAGTAATACTACTAGTAGCACTACTACTAGTAATACTACTAGTAGCACTACTAGTAGCACTACTAGTAATACTACTAGTAGCACTACTAGTAATACTACTAGTAGCACTAGTAATACTACTAGTAGCACTACTAGTAATACTAGTAGCACTACTACTAGTAATACTAGTAGCACTACTAGTAATACTAGTAGCACTACTACTAGTAATACTAGTAGCACTACTAGTAATACTAGTAGCACTACTACTAGTAATACTAATAGCACTACTAGTAATACTAGTAGCACTAGTAATACTAATAGCACTACTACTAGTAATACTAGTAGCACTACTAGTAATACTAGTAGCACTACTAGTAATACTAGTAGCACTACTAGTAATACTAGTAGCACTACTAGTAATACTAGTAGCACTAGTAATACTACTAGTAGCACTAGTAATACTAGTAGCACTAGTAATACTAGTAGCACTAGTAATACTACTAGTAGCACTAGTAATACTACTAGTAGCACTAGTAATACTAGTAGCACTACTAGTAATACTACTACTAGCACTATTAGTAATACTACTAGTAGGACTACTAGGAGCACTACTAGTAATACTACTAGTAGCACTATTAGTAATACTACTAGTAGCACTACTAGTAGCACTATTAATACTACTAGTAGCACTACTAGTAATACTACTAGTAGCACTACTAGTAGCACTACTAGTAATACTACTAGTAGCACTACTAGTAGCACTACTATTAATACTACTAGTAGCACTACTAGTAATACTACTAGTAGCACTACTAGTAATACTAGTAGCACTACTAGTAATACTAGTAGCACTACTAGTAATACTAGTAGCACTAGTAATACTAGTAGCACTAGTAATACTAGTAGCACTAGTAATACTAGTAGCACTACTAGTAATACTAGTAGCACTACTAGTAATACTAGTAGCACTACTAGTAATACTAGTAGCACTACTAGTAATACTAGTAGCACTACTAGTAATACTAGTAGCACTACTAGTAATACTAGTAGCACTACTAGTAATACTAGTAGCACTACTAGTAATACTAGTAGCACTACTAGTAATACTAGTAGCACTACTAGTAATACTAGTAGCACTACTAGTAATACTAGTAGCACTACTAGTAATACTACTAGTAGCACTACTAGTAATACTAGTAGCACTACTAGTAATACTAGTAGCACTACTACTAGTAATACTAGTAGCACTACTACTAGTAATACTAGTAGCACTACTACTAGTAATACTACTAGTAGCACTACTACTAGTAATACTAGTAGCACTACTACTAGTAATACTACTAGTAGCACTACTAGTAGCACTACTACTAGTAATACTACTAGTAGCACTACTACTAGTAATACTACTAGTAGTCCTTTTACTAGTAATACTACTAGTAGTACTTGTACTAGTAATTCTACTAGTAGTAGTACTTGTTCTAGTAATACTGCTAGTAGTACTTGTACTAGTAATACTACTAGTAGCACTACTACTAGTAATACTACTAGTAGCACTGCTAGTAATACTAGTAGCACTGCTAGTAATACTAGTAGCACTGCTAGTAATACTAGTAGCACTGCTAGTAATACTACTAGTAGCACTGCTAGTAATACTACTAGTAGCACTGCTAGTAATACTACTAGTAGCACTAGTAATACTACTAGTAGCACTAGTAATACTAGTAGCACTACTAGTAATACTAGTAGCACTACTAGTAATACTAGTAGCACTACTAGTAATACTAGTAGCACTACTAGTAATACTAGTAGCACTACTAGTAATACTAGTAGCACTACTAGTAATACTACTAGTAGCACTACTAGTAATACTACTAGTAGCACTACTAGTAATACTACTAGTAGCACTACTAGTGATACTACTAGTAGCACTACTAGTAATACTTCTAGTAGCACTACTAGTAATACTACTAGTAGCACTACTAGTAATACTACTAGTAGCACTACTAATACTAATAGTAGCACTACTAGTAATACTACTAGTAGCACTACTAGTAATACTACTAGTAGCACTACTACTAGTAATACTACTAGTAGCACTAGTGCTACTAGTAATACTACTAGTAGCACTACTAGTAATACTACTAGTAACACTACTAGTAATACTACTACTAGCACTACTAGTAATACTACTAGTAGCACTACTAGTAATACTACTAGTAGCACTACTAGTAACACTACTAGTAGCACTACTACTAGTAATACTACTAGTAGCACTACTACTAGTAATACTAGTAGCACTACTAGTAATACTAGTAGCACTACTAGTAATACTAGTAGCACTACTAGTAATACTAGTAGCACTACTAGTAATACTAGTAGCACTACTAGTAATACTAGTAGCACTACTAGTAATACTAGTAGCACTACTACTAGTAATACTAGTAGCACTACTAATACTAGTAGCACTACTACTAGTAATACTAGTACCACTACTACTAGTAATACTAGTAGCACTACTAGTAATACTAGTAGCACTACTAGTAATACTAGTAGCACTACTAGTAATACTATTAGTACTAATAGTAATACTGTTAATGCTGTTACTAGTAATACTACTAGTAATACTGCTACTAGTAATAGTACTGCTATTAGCAATACTACTGGTAATACTACTGCTAGTAATACTACTAGTATTACTAGTAGTAATACTACTGCTAATACTACTGCTACTAGTAATACTAATACTAGTAATACTGCTACTAGTAATACTACTGCTACTAGTAATACTAATACTAGTAATACTAATACTAGTAATATTACTACTAGTAGTAATAGTAATACTAGTAAAGTGGATCCTCAAATTTCGAACGTATCTCTTATCGAACTCTTCGAAAATGGAACCCTTTTTTCAAACCAACTTTGTCCCTATTGTCGAACTCGCCCCTATTTTCGAACCGCCGGGTACCGGACCTGTCCGGCAGCCCCCTCTGTCCGCGTCCCCACGCAGGCGCCGTGAGCCAGTCTGCTTTTGTTGATGCTTGAGTGAACACTAACCTGCGCTCTCATTCATTTTATGATTATTTCATTGTGTTTAGTGCTTGTGGGACTGTGAAATAAGCTACAATGGGAGCAATGAAACTTGCTAGTGGTAACCCTGTGGTAAAGAGAGTGAGAAACGCCATAGATATGAAGAAGGAAATAATACAGAAGTGGAATGATGTCCAAGTGGAATGATGTCCAAATGTTTGTGCAGAAGTACCACCCTGAGCAAGCTGAAACAAGCCATCTTTGCAACAAGTTCAGAGACAGAACCATGTCCCATTTTAGGGAAATCTTAAAGAGGCACCAGAAACAGAGGACTGTAGACAGTTATTTTGTGAGACAGGGGTCCAGTGACTCTCAAGCTGGTCCTAGTGGCATTAAAAGACAGAGAAGGGAAGTAACCCCAGAGAGGGCTTTACCTGAAGTCTTCATGGAGGGGGATTCTCCTTCCAAACACTAACCCCAACTCCCTCTCTCCTCCTCCCTGTCTTCCAGATGCCATCACCAATCTTCAATAAAGGTAAGTAAAATGCTATTTTATATGTTTATTTAAATTTATTAATACATAACTGAACATTATATTTGTTGTGTGAATGTAAAACTATAGTTAATCTCTATAAAATGTATTTTTTTGTGAATATTTTTGGATTTCTGCAACGGATTAATTTTATTTCCATTATTTCATATGGGAAATATTGCTTCGCTTTTCAGACTTTTCGAATTTAGAACTCCTGGAACGGATTAAGTTCGATATTTGAGGTTCCACTGTAATGGTAATAGTCGTAATACTAGTAGTGGTAGTAGTAGTAATACAAGTAGTAGTTGTAGTAGTGACAGTGGTAGTGAAAGTAGTAGTGACAGCGATAGTAGTAGTAGTAGTGACACTGATAGTAGTGACACTGATAGTAGTAATGACACTGATAGTAGTAGCAGCAATAGCCATGCCTTATATCTACTTCTAACTTTCCTATGAAATGTTCAGGACCGGTAGTGGTCGAAGGGAGTGTGAAGAGTGGGGAGAGAGCCTTTCACTTTACCATCCTTGCTTGAGTAATTTGATCAAAGACAGTGTCTCCTCAAGACAGTAGTAGCTAGTCCTCGATAGACAGTAGTAGCTAGTCTTCGATAGACAGTGTCAGTGAGAAGTCAAGAGTCATTTATTCGACCTCTCATTTAATTTCTCTTCTTTCTCACCCATTCCTTCTCTTCCTTACTTATCTATTCCCCTCTCCTGTTTACCCATCCTCCTATTCTCCCTGATACTCCTTCCTAATCGTTTCCCCTTTCCTCCCCCTCACCCATCCCTACCTACTCACCCCCTCCCCTCCCCGTCTCATCCACTCCCTCCGCCCCGTAAATTAAACTCATATAACTGAGGATGGCCTCGGGGCTCTCCCGAAAGTTTTCGTTCTTCCTCTTTTAAAACTTCGACGGATGATCACACCAGACTATAGACTCTCTCTCCTCAGTCTCTCTGTCTCTCACTGTTTCTCTGTCTGTCTCTCATCTTTACGGTCTGGTATGGAAGACAAAGGCACAGAGGCGAATGATTAAATTTTATTGATGTGGGACATATGTCAATGATGCACGCAAGAGGCAGGACCCAGAGTGCATGGTGACCCAGAGTGCATGGTGACCCAGAGTGCATGGCGACCCAGAGTGAAGGGTGACCCAGAGTGAAGGGTGACCCAGAGTGAAGGGTGACCCAGAGTGAAGGGTGACCCAGAGTGAAGGGTGACCCACTACGTGTGGGCGTCTTACATGTCTGTCAGTTAACTTCTTCCCTGTTTTAAACCTTACAGAAGACTCTCTTATAAAGCTCACCTGTCCACGTTCCATCCATCCACTCTGGATCACCATCCACTCTGGATCACCATCCACTCTGGATCACCATCCACTCTGGATCACAAACGCTTATTTTCCTGAGCAAAAGTCTGGAAAATCAGAAAAAGAATAAATGATTCTCTTTTCTAAGGATCACTAACAGTTATACACACCAGCTTGTAGTGCATGTACGCTTTACAGAACCTAACTTACAGATATCACTTTTGCTGACACATGTATACATATTCACGAATGTGTAGTGTATATTGGATATAAGTCTTACGTTATGAGAAATATATGACCAGTGCAGTAATGCTGCTAGAGCATAAAACATTTAACAGATTTCATTTCTCACTCACATAACATTATGAAGGATGAGGTTAACCATTTAACTGATGAAGGGAAAAAGGCGAGTGGTGCGTTGAGGTATCTGTGGAGACAAAAAAAACGTTATCCATGGAGGCAAAGGGAATTTACGATAGTATAGTGGTAGCAACACTCTTATATGGGTGTGAAGCTTGGGTTGTAAATGTTGCAGCGAGGAGGAGGCTGAAGGCAGTGGAGATGTCCTGTCTAAGGGCAATGTGTGGTGTAAATATTATGCAGAAAATTCAAAGTGTGGAAATTTGAAGGTGTGGAGTTACTTAAAGTATTAGTAAGAACGCTGAAGAGGGGTTGTTGAGGTGGTTTGGTCATTTAGAGAGAATGGATCAAAGTAGAATGACTCCGAGAGCCTATAAATCTATTGGGGGAAGGAAGGCGGGGTAGGGGTCGTCCTCGAAATGGTTGGAGGGAGGGGGTAGAGGTTTTGTGGGCGATGGGCTTGGACTTCCAGCAAGCGTGCGTAAGCGTGTTAGATAGGAGTGAATGGAGACGAATGGTTTTTGTGTCCTGACGAGCTGTTGGAGTGTGAGCAGGGTAATATTCAGTGAAGGGATTCAGGGAAACCGGTTAGTCAGACTTGAGTCCTGGATATGGGAAGTACAATGCCTTCACTTTAAAGGCGGGGTTTGAGATATTGGCAGTTTGGAGGGACGTCTAAGCTGTCGTATCTGAGCATCTCTGCAAAGACAGTGATTATGAGTGATGGTGAAAGTGTTGAATGCTAAAAGTTTTTTTTCTTTCTTTTTGGGTCGTCCTGCCTCGGTGGGAAACGGCAGACGTGTTAAAAAACAAAATAATATATATGTCGTGCCGAATTTGTAAAACTGGTCAATTAGCAAGAACTCATTTAAAATTAAGTCCTTTCTAAAATTGTCTCTTATACGTATAAAGATATATATTTTTCATTAATGTTAATGTAAAAAAATTGAATTTTGCTCCAAAAGAATCTTAGAAAACTTACCTAACCTTGTTATAACAAGAGCAATTTATTTTAGCCTAACCCAACTAAATATATTTTAGATTTGTTTACAATAATTTAATACTAAACAAACACAGTGAAATATATTTTTTTCATTAGGTTCAGAATGATTTTTGCGAAATTATTGCATACACAAATTTTCGCTTGTCCTATATGGCAAGATGAGCGTTGCTATTTAAGCCAAGATCGCAAGTTCTGCCTATTCGGCACGACATATATATATATATATATATATATATATATATATATATATATATATATATATATATATATATATATATATATATATATATATATATATATAGTTTATTTTAGCCTCTCTTCTATGATCCCAGAAAGAGAGAAATGAACAAAAAAAAAAAAAACATTAAAAATAGAGAATAATAAGAGAAAGTGGGAAGCGGGATAGAAAACGGTTGGTCTAATAGAAAGTGAGAAGGAGAGAGCAACAAATGGGAAGGTTTGAGTGGGAAGCAATTAGAGGAAGTGAGCGGGTGTTGGCTACCCACACACCTGTAATTATCCACAGTTATCCAACCCTGGTTGGTCCAACTGCACTACATTACACTGTACTATATGTACACTGTACACACTATATACACTGTACATAGCACACTATGTACACTGTACACACCACATATATGCACTGTACACACACCACTATGTACACTGTACATTCACACAATATATTCACGGTACACACCACACGATATGTACACTTTACTCACTCCACACTATATACACTATACACACTATACTGTGCCTATGTAGATATACTGCACTATGTGAAATTGTTCGCTCCACAAGTCTTATTTTGTTACACTGTTCTTAGAGAACATTCTGACCAATTTTCAAGAAATTTTGTTCAATTTTCGGGATCGCTCAAAAAGGCGTCTCTCGCCGGCAGAAGAGAAACTGAAGAAATTTAAATTTTTGTTCCTCTTTCACATAGCAGTTTTCTCTGAAAGCAGAATGACTGAATCAATAACCAGTTTTTAGCGCTTTGTTGGGCGCTAAACGAGCGCTCAGGAGGATGTATCACTCGAATTAAATAAAGAAACGTGTTTGTCATGAATTCTTGGATGAGAAATCGTCGGTTTTGATGGACCTTCGCCAACCACTGGACTATGTGGTATTCAGCTGAAATATCACTGAAAATGGGTGTTTCCCAAGCTGATTTCTCCCACTAAAAGTTGAAAAAACGTTGATGTAAATTCTTAATCATATTCTGCCATCTTTTCTCTTTCTATTTCAGTAAAGAAAACAGTGTCACAGCAGATAATCTCACGCAATTCGCTTCTCAAGTTGAACAAACATCAAACTTTGGCCAAGCATCCCCTCAAACACTGTGGTTTTCTGGGGAGTTCCCACGGAATTTCAGAAAAATAAATTGATTAACATAATTTATTTCATGAGACTATCAGATTCAAAAGGAATTAGGGAAAAAGTTATTAGCCTCTCAAAAGCATCTGGTCTTGTTGGGTCGGGTTGTGTCGGGTCGCTCATTTGTCACATCAACTGCCATTAAGACGTCGCTGCGCTCGCTCGCTAGTAATAATGCTTCCTCGTGCCTACTTGAACGACAAAATAAGGTGGGACTTCAATCTGTCCCTCTAAAATTCAGCAATCACTCTCCTTCATTAGTCTTTCCTTGGTCGGAGCAGGGAAGCGACGACGATGATCCGTCACGAGGCGAAAAAGATACTGTTTCTACTCGTCCTTGGCCAGCGACGCGTTGAAGGTCTGAACGAGGGAAACAGCTCATTCTGCTGTGTCCTTTACGACCTTCAAAGAGCCCACAGACTTGTTCATTTCCAGGAACTTCGTGTTCGTCTCCCATGTTTCAAGGTCTTCATTCAAGAAGGCATATTTTTCCTTCCCCTTCCTCTGCTCAGCAATGACTTTAAACATCTTAAGCGTTCTCTTAGTCACAAACTCCTCCAGTCTGACTCCGATCTCTGGGACACCTTGCAAGCGACAGGGGCACCCTGGTTTCTTTTCTCGCTCGAGGTTGGTCACCATCTTGCTCTTTGTCACAATGTCCACTTTCTCGTGGAAGAAAGCCAATCTAAGCAGGTGCTCTGCCAGATATCAGAGATGCCGCGTAGAGGTGATGGCAACAGCATCTGAGATCTCTTTGTCCACATAACTCACGAAATCGTAATGACACAATTGCAACAAACCATACCACGGGCGGGGATAGATCCCGCGATCAGAGAGTCTCAAAACCCCAGACCGTCGCGTTAGCCACTGGACCAGCTAGCCACAATAAGATTCATCCAACTAGGTATATTTATACACCATAGGAAGGTTAGCATAGGCACCACTGTGACCACAAATGCAGGTTTTTATAGACGAGTCTCCAGCTAGAGTGGCCGTGACCAACTCTAGCTCAAGTTTGGAGGAAGTCCAAGTCATTGCGAGGGGCATGCACACCACGCTGAACCTCGTTCCAAAACCAGACGTAGATCAAGGCGACGAAAAGTGAGAGTAGGTTCTGCTTCAGGTGAAAGAATTGTGACATGCGAAGTATGTCACCTTGCGTCCGAAGCCTTGAGCTGAGAAAAACTCGAGGGGACACCCTGCTAACCACTATTCGGACGCACTTCGAGTACTCGGTGCTGAAGATGCCATCTACGATAGAAACCTTTAAATTTACATGGAATGGTCCAAATTTTGACACAGTACAGGCTCATATGGTGGAATAAAAACTACATTGTGGAGCGCACTTCCTTTGATGTTTTAAAATTAACTTTTATTTTTGGTCCGGTCTAATGTACACACACTGTATAAACACTGTATTCACCAGACACTACGTGTACACACACTGTATAAACACTGTATTCACAAGACACTACATGTACACACACTGTATATACACTATACACTGCGCACACAAACACTATATTTACACACAATTTACTGCTTATATACTGTGTAACTACACTACACAAAACGTACATATGTACACTACATACGCACACCAAGCTGAATGCACACACGCTATATGCAAAATGCGTATGCACATATGTAGACACATCATGTTTCATGTAAACACACACTACACTTCGTGCACACTACACTATAAACGCACTGTGTGCGCACATCTTACACTATGTGCACACGCTTACTTGTGTATATACACTACACTCAGTGAACATGCAGAATACTGGGTGTACACACATTATCTTGTGTTCAGAAACTGCACTGAATGATCACGCACACCGTACGTGTACATACACTAAATGTACACATAATACAGTACATATACTACACTGTGTACAAATACGACATAATGTACACACACCATTTTGTGAACAAGCACTAAACGCTATATACGAAGGAAACTGTGCACACACACACACACACACACACACACACACACACACACACACACACAAACACACACACACACACACACACACACACAAACACACACACACAAACACACACACACACACACACACACACACACACACAAACACACACACACACACACACACACACACACACACACACACACACACACAATGTCGTACCGAATAGGTAAAACTTGCAATTTTGGCTTAAATAGCAACGCTCTTCTTGCCGAATAATGCAAGCGAAAAATTTTGTATGCAATAATTTCGCAAAAACCATTCTAAACCTAATGAGAAAATGTGTATTTGTTTATTAAATTATTGTAAATTTATCTAAAACAAATTTAATTGGTTAGGCTAAATTAAACTGCGCTTGTTATAATAAGGTTAGGTAAGTTTTCTAAGGTTCTTTGGTACAAAATTATTAATTTTTACTTTAACATAAATGAAAAAAATATATCTTTAAACATAAGAGTAAATTTTAGAAAGGACTTTGAAATAATTGCTTGCTAATTGACCAGTTTTTACCTATTCGGCACGACATATATATATATATTTGGAAGAAATCACGATATAACTGGCAGGAAATTAGGAGCACTTTGACGACGTAGGTCACCCAGTGCTCATGGAACAAACACAAAACACAATTACTATGAAAGTTAAAATAACCAGCATCAATTAAAAACTAACTGATGTTAAAAGACTCTGCTTAAAAAAGTTCCAGGTGGTTCCTAGTTACGTATCTCTCAAAGTTCTAAACGGAATAACTCAAACTCTCTTGTCCATCATGAAAAGGGTGTTTGGATAGAGTTTTATAAACTTTGTAGAGTCGTAATCTAAATTCTTAAGACGAATTGCTCTTAAGACACTGATAACAATATACTTTCACTCTTAAGATTATGAATTATATTCTTGACTATAAAACTATCGATAAATTAGATCATGTGCAACACTTGGGTATCTTTATTGAGGAAACGTTTTCACCACACATTGGCTGCATCAGTCCATGCAAGGTAGAATGGTGAAGAACAGGAGGAGTTTGAGGTAATCAGTCCCTCAGCCTTGAGTCGATGTAATCAGTCCATCAGTATTGAAAAGAATACATCATATGTGCGAAGTGTCTTATATACTGTAGGAAGGTGAGGTGCAGCAGTCATAGGTGGTATCACACTTGACAAATTCAAATGTGGAAGTAGGTCATACCTAAAGGTTTATAGAGGCCAGAACTCAAATTTGAAATGTTTTGTTCATTAAGCCAAAGTACGTGCAATAACAGCTGTGATGGCACAGATATAATTGCAGGTTAACAAATCAGACACAAGTTAGTTATCTTTATTGCTGTCCTTGTGGTAAACTCATCGACTTATCGCTATTTTATACCATTTTCAACAACTGCGGATTAATAAGCAGTGTGGTGGCTCTCACAAGTATGTGCTTTTGGTGCTATCTTATTAACTTGAGGAGAGAATTCGGCTGTGGTGTTTTGAAGGTAGAGCTGGAGTGCCGGAGGGAAGGCACGTTTAAAGTTTGTAAGGTGTGAAGGCGTGGACATCTGGGACGACCTTTCCTTTTAACCATTCCACCAGGAAGAAGTGTCTATTCCTGAAGCTATTTGTCTGTAGTGAAAGACCAATAGCTAAAGAATTTTAGCCTCGGGACCCATAGCATTTAAACCCATAACGTTAGACACACTCATTCCTAGAGGAATGGCTAGAAGAAAATATCGTCCTGAAGTCCTATGCATCTACTGAATTTCACTCAGCTAAATAAAGACAGAAGTATACTTTCAAAAGGACCGAAGAGAGCCAGAGACTGATAGTTTCTGTGGAGCCGAAGTAATCTAGTAAATGCCAGTCACTGGACAAAATTACATTCTCCAGGTATATACATCTCAGGGTTATATATGCCGAGTATTTATTTTAATCTATTTTTTCAGGGATAAGAGTATCATTGACTGGTGGTAAACATGTGAACTGCGGCTGTGTGTCGTCGATTGGCTCCATTATAACCATGGGGAGCGCTAAACCCGTAGGATAATGCACGTGGGGGTATGGAAGGCATTCAGGCTCAATTCAGGGAACCAGAGCACAGATCTAATTCCATAGATCAAGAGCCCCTCACCAGCACCCCTTGAAGGGTATAGGCTTTAAACCCAATAAACCAAGCAGCCCATAACCCAAGCACCTAAACCCAAGGTTGACAGCAAAGAGAAACATCCAAAACTATGAGTCACAGCAAGGACACGTTCCTAAACCCAAAAGTCACAACAAGGACACGTACCTAAACCCAAAAGTCACAACAAGGACACGTACCTAAACCCAATAGTCACAACAAGGATACGTACCTAAACCCAATAGTCACAACAAGGACACGTACTAAACCCAAAAGTCACAGCAAGCACTGTTTTCTTAATTTTTCCTTATTTTCCTCATGTATCTCCTCATTTTCCCTTTGTAACAAGTCATATTGATTTATCATTATCGTTATTATTATTATTATTATTATTATTTATTATTATTATTATTATTAGTTATAATCTTAAGGGTTATCATCACCTCTGAGATAAGAAGAATCAGGCTGGACTTCAAGTCCAACCTGATTCTTCCCCTCAAGAGTAGGCTTCTCACCAGCCTACTCTTGAACTCTTCAGTCCTCCACATTCACCCGAAGGGTCTTTCTTGTACATAAAATGGAATCGGGGTTATTTGCACCAAATTGAAGTCGGAGTAATGTTGCCTTTCTACCGATGGAGGAGGAAGGGGAGCTTAAAGGGCAGAAAGGAACGACACTTCTCGGGAATTCTCTCGGTTAATGTCATCACAAATTTATAATGTTGCTCCAGTACATGACCTTTTTTTTCCCTATTTATTCCAATTTATGGCTACGGCGCTCTCTAACTGTTGAGTAGTGTGTGTGTGTGTGTGTGTGTGTGTGTGTGTGTGTGTGTGTGTGTGTGTGTGTGTGTGTGTGTGTTTGTGTGTGTGTGGTGTGTGTGTGTGTGTGTGTGTGTGTGTGTATGTGTGTGTGTGTGTGTGTGTGTGTGTGTGTGTGTGTGGTGTGTGTGGTGTGTGTGTGTGTGTGTGTGTGTGTGTGTGTGTGTGTGTGTGTGTGTGTGTGTGTGTGTGTGTGTGTGTGTGTGTGTATGTGTACTCACCTAGTTGTACTCACCTAGTTGAGGTTGCGGGGGTCGAGTCCGAGCTCCTGGCCCCGCCTCTTCACTGATCGCTACTAGGTCACTCTCCCTGAGCCGTGAGCTTTATCATACCTCTGCTTAAAGCTATGTATGGATCCTGCCTCCACTACATCGCTTCCCAAACTATTCCACTTACTGACTACTCTGTGGCTGAAGAAATACTTCCTAACATCCCTGTGATTCATCTGTGTCTTCAGCTTCCAACTGTGTCCCCTTGTTACTGTGTCCAATCTCTGGAACATCCTGTCTTTGTCCACCTTGTCAATTCCTCTCAGTATTTTGTATGTCGTTATCATGTCCCCCCTATCTCTCCTGTCCTCCAGTGTCGTCAGGCCGATTTCCCTTAACCTCTCCTCGTAGGACATATCTCTTAGCTCTGGGACTAGTCTTGTTGCAAACCTTTGCACTTTCTCTAGTTTCTTTACGTGCTTGGCTAGGTGTGGGTTCCAAACTGGTGCCTCATACTCCAATATGGGCCTAACGTACACGGTGTACAGGGTCCTGAACGATTCCTTATTAAGATGTCGGAATGCTATTCTGAGGTTTGCTAGGCACCCATATGCTGCAGCAGTTATTTAGTTGATGTGCGCTTCAGGAGATGTGCCTTGTGTTATACTCGCCCCAAGATCTTTTTCCTTGAGTGAGGTTTGTTGCCTCTTGCCCCCTAGAATGTACTCCGTCTGCGGTCTTCTTTGCCCTTCCCCAATCTTCATGACTTTGCACTTGGTGGGGTTGAGCTCCAGGAGCCAATTGCTGGACCATGTCTGCAGCCTGCTCAGATCCCTTTGTAGTTCTGCCTGGTCTTCGATCGAATGAATTCTTCTCATCAACTTCATGTCATCTGCAAACAGGGACACTTCGGAGTCTATTCCTTCCGTCTTGTCGTTCACAAATACCAGAAACAGCACTGGTCCTAGGACTGACCCCTGTGGGACCCTGCTGGTCACAGGTACCCACTCTGACACCTCGCCACGTACCATGACTCGCTGCTGTCTTCCTGACAAGTATTCCCTGATCCATTGTAGTGCCTTCCCTGTTATCCCTGCTTGGTCCTCCAGTTTTTGCCCTAATCTCTTGTGTGGAACTGTGTCAAACGCCTTCTTGCAGTCCAAGAAAATGCAATCCACCCACCCCAATCTCTTTTGTCTTACTGCTGTCACCATGTCATAGAACTCCAATAGGTTTGTGACACAGGATTTCAGTCCCAGAAACCATGTTGGCTGCTGTTGAGATCATTCCTTTTTAGGTGTTCCACCACTCTTCTCCCGATAATCTTCTCCATGACTTTGCATAATATACATGTCAGTGACACTGGTCTGTAGTTTAGCGTTTCATGTCTGTCTCCTTTTTTAAAGATTGGGATTACATTTGCTGTTTTCCATGCCTCAGGCAATCTCCCTGTTTTGATAGATGTATTGAATATTGTTGTTAGGGGTACACACAACGCCTCTGCTCCCTCTCAGGACTCATGGACAGATGTTATCGAGCCCATTGCCTTTGATGTATCTAGCTCACTCAGAAGCCTCTTCACTTCTTCCTCGGTTGTATGTAGTGTGTCCAGCACTTGGTGGTGTTCCCCAACTCTCTGTCTTTCTGGAGCACCTTCTGTCTCTTGTGAACACTTATTTGAATCTCTTGAGTTCCTCGCATACTTCACGGTCATTTCTTCCTTAGCCTGATTACCTGGTCCTTGACTGTTGTTTTCCTCCTGATGTGGCTGTATAACAGCTTCGGGTCAGATTTGGCTTTCGCTGCTATGTCGTTTTCATATTGTCGTTGGGCCTCCCTTCTTATCTGTGCATATTCATTTATGGCTCTACGACTGCTCTCCTTATTCTCCTAGGTCCTTTGCCTTCTATACTTCTTCCATTCCCTAGCACACTTGGTTTTTGCCTCCCTGCACCTTTTGGTGAACCATGGGCTCATCCTGGCTTTTTCATTATTCCTGTTACCCTTGGGTACAAACCTCTCCTCAGCCTCCTTGCACATTGTTGTTACATATTCCATCACACACCTGTGTGTGTGTGTGTGTGTGTGTGTGTGTGTGTGTGTGTGTGTGTGTGTGTACTTGCCTAATTGTACTCACCTAATTGTGGTTGCAAGGGTCGAGACTCAGCTCCTGGCCCCGCCTCTTCACCGACCGCTACTAGGTCCTCTCCCCCCTTGCTCCATGAGCTTTATCATACCTCGTCTTAAAACTATGTATAGTGTGTGTGTGTGTGTGTGTGTGTGTGTGTGTGTGTGTGTGTGTGTGTGTGTGTGTGTGTGTCTGTGTGGTAATTTTAATTTCTAACACGAGTATATTATTTAAAACAGTGTAAATATATTTTTATGCAATATCATAACCTCTAAATTATTTATCTATCTGGCTACCTAATAATGGTCCAGGATCAACTGAATCATCACAATTTTGTGTAAATTTTAGGGTAATTGCAACTTGTTGAAGCATCAGTACTGTTAATTTTTTTGTATATAATAGACAAAAAAAATTTAACATTAAGAAATAATTTTGATGCATTTTAATAATTAGGGAATAAAGAAATTTAATGTTTCCATACATGATTAAATAGGTATTTTTAAACTTGTAAAATCTAGACAGTCCCAGGTAAGCCCAAGCAGTTCGATCCCCGGTACGGGTGGAAACATTGGGCTTGTTTCCTTACACCTGCTGTCCCTGTTCACCTAGCAGTAAGTAGGTGCCTGGGTGTTAGCCGACTGGTGCGGGTCGCATCCTGGGGATAAGATTAACCTAAGTTACCCGAAATGCTCAGCATAACCAGGGACTTCCTATACAGTACGTCACTGATGTCAGCTGTGGTCTGTATAACCTGTATCATGTACTTTCAGAAATAAATATTATTATTATTATTAGAGTTGACGGCATGATCAGACAGGGTATTGGCGTTGGCCGTCTGCAGGCCAAATCAGGAACTGATTTGAGAAACTTACCAGGTTCTTTCTTGAAGCCATCCAAAGGTATGATGGTAATTCCTCTTATATTTAAAGGGATGAATAGACAGCTCTTACTCATCACTGAACGTCTTGTACTCATCACTGAACGTCTCGTACTCATCACTGAACGTCTCGTACTCATCACTGAACGTCTCGTACTCATCACTGAACGTCTCGTACTCATCACTGAACGCCTCGTACTCATCACTGAACGTCTTGTACTCATCACTGAACGTCTTGTACTCATCACTGAACGTCTTGTACTCATGGTGTCTCCACTTCTCACTAGGGAATATTTTTTCAATCTGATAAATTGCACTGATTTTGTAGGGAGTGACTTCGCTGTGCCGATTTTGTAGTGATTTTGGTGTGCAGATTTTGTAGTGATTTTGGTGTGCAGATTTTGGAGTGATTTTGGTGTGCAGATTTTGGAGTTATTTCAGTGTGCCGATTTTGGAGTGATTTCAGTGTGCCGATTTTGGAGTGATTTCAGTGTGCCGATTTTGGATTTCACTGTGCCGATGGTGTGCAGACATGATGTTCCTGAAGTTGTAGACATCATGAAGTTACTGCTGAAGTTGGAGCAAAAATAAATTGTAAATTTTTTCCTCACTATTTCCCCCAGAAACTGGTGGAGAAAGCTACTCCATCACTACTTCCCTCAGAAACTGGTGGAGAAAGCTGCTCCCTCACTACTTCCCTCAGAAACTGGTGGAGAAAGCTGCTCCCTCACTACTTCCCCCAGAAACTGGTGGAGAAAGCTGCTCGCTCACTACTTCCCTCAGAAACTGGTGGAGAAAGCTACTCCTTCACTACTTCCCCCAGAAACTGGTGGAGAAAGCTGCTCCCTCACTACTTCCTCCAGAAACTGGTGGAGAAAGCTGCTCCCTCACTACTTCCCTCAGAAACTGGTGGAGAAAGCTACTCCCTCACTACTTCCCCCAGAAACTGGTGGAGAAAGCTACTCCCTCACTACTTCCCCCAGAAACTGGTGGAGAAAGCTGCTCCCTCACTACTTCCCTCAGAAACTGGTGGAGAAAGCTACTCCCTCACTACTTCCCCCAGAAACTGGTGGAGAAAGCTACTCCTTCACTACTTCCCCCAGAAACTGGTGGAGAAAGCTGCTCCCTCACTACTTCCCTCAGAAACTGGTGGAGAAAGCTACTCCCTCACTACTTCCTCCAGAAACTGGTGGAGAAAGCTACTCCCTCACTACTTCCCCCAGAAACTGGTGGAGAAAGCTACTCCCTCACTACTTCCCCCAGAAACTGGTGGAGAAAGCTGCTCCCTCACTACTTCCTCCAGAAACTGGTGGAGAAAGCTGCTCCCTCACTACTTCCCTCAGAAACTGGTGGAGAAAGCTACTTCCCTCAGAAACTGGTGGAGAAAGCTACTCCCTCACTACTTCCCTCAGAAACTGGTGGAGAAAGCTACTCCCTCACTACTTCCCTCAGAAACTGGTGGAGAAAGCTACTCCCTCACTACTTCCCTCAGAAACTGGTGGAGAAAGCTACTCCCTCACTACTTCCCCCAGAAACTGGTGGAGAAAGCTACTCCCTCACTACTTCCCTCAAACTGGTGGAGAAAGCCACTCCCTCACTACTTCCCCCAGAAACTGGTGGAGAAAGCTACTCCCTCACTACTTCCCCCAGAAACTGGTGGAGAAAGCTACTCCCTCACTACTTCCCCCAGAAACTGGTGGAGAAAGCTACTCCCTCACTACTTCCCTCAGAAACTGGTGGAGAAAGCTACTCCCTCACTACTTCCCTCAGAAACTGGTGGAGAAAGCTACTCCCTCACTACTTCCCTCAGAAACTGGTGGAGAAAGCTACTCCCTCACTACTTCCCCCAGAAACTGGTGGAGAAAGCTACTCCCTCACTACTTCCCCCAGAAACTGGTGGAGAAAGCTGCTCCCTCACTACTTCCCTCAGAAACTGGTGGAGAAAGCTACTCCCTCACTACTTCCCTCAGAAACTGGTGGAGAAGCTACTCCCTCACTGCTTCCCTCAAACCTGTGGAGAAAGTTACTCCCTCACTGCTTCCCTCAGAAACTGGTGGAGAAAGCTACTCCCTCACTACTTCCCTCAGAAACTGGTGGAGAAAGCTACTCCCTCACTACTTCCCTCAGAAACTGGTGGAGAAAGCTACTCCCTCACTACTTCCCTCAGAAACTGGTGGAGAAAGCTACTCCCTCACTACTTCCCTCAGAAACTGGTGGAGAAAGCTACTCCCTCACTACTTCCCTCATAAACTGGTGGAGAAAGCTACTCCCTCACTACTTCCCTCAGAAACTGGTGGAGAAAGCTACTTCCTCACTTCTTCCCTCATAAACTGGTGGAGAAAGCTACTCTCTCACTACTTCCCTCAGAAACTGGTGGAGAAAGCTACTCTCTCACTACTTCCCTCAGAAACTGGTGGAGAAAGTCGCTCCCTCAACTTCCCTCAAAAACTGGTGGAGAAAGCTACTCCCTCACTCCTTCCCCAGAAACTGGTGGAGAAAGCTACTCCCTCACTACTTCCTCCAGAAACTGGTGGAGAAAGCCACTCCCTCACTACCTCCCTCAGAAACTGGTGGAGAAAGATACTCCGTCACTACTTCCCCCAGAAACTGGTGGAGAAAGCCACTCCCTCACTACTTCCCCCAGAAAATGGTGGAGAAAGCCACTCCCTCACTACTTCCCTCAGAAACTGGCGGAGAAAGCTACTCCCTCACTACTTCCCTCAGAAACTGGTGGAGAAAGCCACTCCGTCACTACTTCCCCCAGAAACTGGTGGAGAAAGCTGCTCCCTCACTACTTCCCTCAGAAACTGGTGGAGAAAGCTACTCCCTCACTGCTTCCCTCAGAAACTGGTGGAGAAAGCTACTCCCTCACTGCTTCCCTCAGAAACTGTGGAGAAAGTTACTCCCTCACTGCTTCCCTCAGAAACTGTGGAGAAAGCTACTCCCTCACTACTTCCCTCAGAAACTGGTGGAGAAAGCTACTCCCTCACTACTTCCCTCAGAAACTGGTGGAGAAAGCTACTCCCTCACTACTTCCCTCAGAAACTGGTGGAGAAAGCTACTCCCTCACTACTTCCCTCAGAAACTGGTGGAGAAAGCTACTCCCTCACTACTTCCCTCATAAACTGGTGGAGAAAGCTACTCCCTCACTACTTCCCTCAGAAACTGGTGGAGAAAGCTACTCCCTCACTTCTTCCCTCATAAACTGGTGGAGAAAGCTACTCTCTCACTACTTCCCTCAGAAACTGGTGGAGAAAGCTACTCTCTCACTACTTCCCTCAGAAACTGGTGGAGAAAGTCGCTCCCTCAACTTCCCTCAAAAACTGGTGGAGAAAGCTACTCCCTCACTCCTTCCCCAGAAACTGGTGGAGAAAGCTACTCCCTCACTACTTCCTCCAGAAACTGGTGGAGAAAGCCACTCCCTCACTACCTCCCTCAGAAACTGGTGGAGAAAGATACTCCGTCACTACTTCCCCCAGAAACTGGTGAAGAAAGCCACCCCCTCACTACTTCCCTCAGAAACTGGTGGAGAAAGCCACTCCCTCACTACTGGTGGAGAAAGCCACTCCCTCACTACTTCCCTCAGAAACTGGTGGAGAGAGCCACTCCCTCACTACTGGTGGAGAAAGCCACTCCCTCACTACTGGTGGAGAAAGCCACTCCCTCACTACTGGTGGAGAAAGCCACTCCCTCACTACTGGTGGAGAAAACCACTCCCTCAGTGCTGGTGGAGAAAACCACTGACTCACTTCTGGTGGAGAAAACCACTGACTCACTTCTGGTGGAGAAAGCCACTCCCTCACTACTGGTGGAGAAATCCACTCCCTCACTACTTCCCTCAGAAACTGGTGGAGAAAGCCACTCCCTCACTACTGGTGGAGAAAGCCACTCCCTCACTACTGGTGGAGAAAGCCACTCCCTCACTACTGGTGGAGAAAGCCACTCCCTCACTACTGGTGGAGAAAGCCACTCCCTCACTACTGGTGGAGAAAGCCACTCCCTCACTACTGGTGGAGAAAGCCACTCCCTCACTACTTCCCTCAGAAACTGGTGGAGAAAGCCACTCCCTCACTACTTCCCTCAGAAACTGGTGGAGAAAGCCACTCCTCACTACTGGTGGAGAAAGCCACTCCCTCACTACTTCCCTCAGAAACTGGTGGAGAAAGCCACTCCCTCACTACTGGTGGAGAAAGCCACTCCCTCACTACTGGTGGAGAAATCCAGTCCCTCACTACTTCCCTCAGAAACTGGTGGAGAAAGCCACTCCCTCACTACTGGTGGAGAAAGCCACTCCCTCACTACTTCCCTCAGAAACTGGTGGAGAGAGCCACTCCCTCACTACTGGTGGAGAAAGCCACTCCCTCACTACTGGTGGAGAAAGCCACTCCCTCACTACTGGTGGAGAAAGCCACTCCCTCACTACTGGTGGAGAAAGCCACTCCCTCACTATGTCCCCCAGAAACTGGCGGAAAAAGCTGCTTCCTCACTACATTTTTCTTTACTCAGATCAGTTTCACAGGCCATGAACTGTTATCCTACCTCAGTTCATCTCACAGGCCAGTTCGAAGGTATACTACAATCCCTTTGGATACTACCCACACCAGTCGACAAACACCCAGGTACCTACTTAATGCTAGGTGAAGAGGGGCAGCAGGTGAAGGGAAACAAATTTAACATTTCACCCATGACGAACCAGGCAGCTCTCAATGTATCAGATGAGTGCGCTACCAACCGAGCTACGTGACACCTCAATCCCTAATTAAAGTCTTGGAATAAACTTCTCCACTTCTTCCCTCAGAAGCGGTTGGAGTAAACTATTACACTCCTTTCCTCAGAATGTGTTTGGGTAAACTCCATTCCCTCTCTCAAAGTGCTGACATCAACTTCTCCTCCACTTCTCCCATCAGAAAGTGTTGACTCTGGTATCCTCAGAGCAGAAATACAACTCTACGATAACTCTAAAGAAGTATGTGGTGAATCACAAGGCAGCCTAGAAGCTTGTACTAGTGAGACACCTCATTTCTACTTGTCAGCAGAAATTACTAAACTCTATGCAGCTTGCGATTTTCCTGTGACTTGTTTCGGGAATTTTCTTACTCCCGGGACCTGTGCTGGGGCAAGGCCCCTCTATTGATTGCCTGGGTAACTAGGCTGTTGTAGTTGGCAGACTGCCGGCTACCATATCCACCACAGCGTGGCTGATCTGCCACACACAGGAGGTATTGGTCTAGCTTCCTCTTGAGAACCTCTACACTTATTAGAGAAATATTTCTGAAAACATCTGGTAGCAGATATCACAAATATTGCCCATGGATATTGATACACTGCTCTAATATTGTGCCCGTGGCTCTCCTGCTTTTCAGTGAGACTATTTTACACTCCCCAATATCTGTCACCCCGGTATATAGTTACAGTAACATGCTAATTTGGGATTAGTCCCTTCAGCATCTTCCGTGTATAGTCTCAGGTATCCCTCTCGCGCTCTCTCTCTCTCTCTCTCTCTCGAGGGAATGTATTTCCAGTTCTCTGAGACGTTCTCAGTTGGCTAAGCACTTCGTTGGCTCAGTGTGGACAATAAATGTTCTCGGTATTTTTCCAGCTCTGCTGTCTCTCTCACTCTGAACGGAGGTGTCAACACCGAGCATCACTCCAAGCAAGAGAAAATAAATGATTTAAATAGTGTTTGTTACCAGTGGCATTATTTCTATTTGGCTATCGACTTCTTTATTTTCCCGACTTTCTCGGCGTTAGTTTTGTGTTGTTCTTTAAACGATAGATCAGCTGACATTTTTATACCTGGGTCATTTATATATTCTTTTCATGCTATAGATAATTTTTCTATGTTTTGTATACCGTTCCCAGTTTTTCGAATTCCTCATTTTTTTCATATCTAAGAAATTGGAATTCCTTTCCTCTCCCCATTGAACGTTGTGATATTTTCAACCGCCCACTGGAAGACTTTGTTTATATCCTTGTGCGATTTTTCACTGTCCTCTGCAAAGATGACTTTCCAAACTGTTTTGTTTAGTCCGCAAAGGATGATACAAAGCTCTGGTTTGTATTTTTACCCGCGTACTGCGCAGGAGCAACAGGAGTGGCGCTAAGACAGTGCCCTGGGGTACTAAGTTTTTCCATTTTGCTAAGGCTAGATTTGGTACCGTTTACTACTACACCCTGTGTTCTTTTCATTAGGAAATTTTAATATCACCTATTATACCCATTTATTTTATGTGCGATCACTCCAAGATCACAATTATCAAATACATTAGCGAATCTTCCAAAACCTTCGTAATATTGTTGTAATGATCCCGTAGTAAGACATTTTCTCCAGGACTGTTGGGGAAACAGGCCGCTTATATACCGTTCAGGACATTTACAAACGGAGACGTTTAGTCAAGAGCGACTTTTTGGCTCTTCATTGGGACTGAAGAGCTACTCGTGGCTGAACGTTTCCATGCCATTGATATCCTCCCATGGAATGCCTTCCTTCCCCGTGGTGCCCCGTGGCCTGGTGGTAAAACTCTCGCTTCACATGCTGAGGGTCTGGGTTCAATTCCCAGCAAAGGTTTGAAACATTGGGCATGTTTCCGTACACCGGTTGTCCATGTTCACCCATCAGTAATAATGGGTAACCTGGTGTTAGCCGACTGGTGTGGGTCGCATCCCGGAACAAAATTGACCTAATTTGCCCGAAATGCTCTGCATAACAAGCGGCTCTCTATATAGTGCGTCACTGATGTCAGCTCGGCCTGTACACCTTATACTTATACAAATAAAGATATTATTATTATTCCCATGGCTGACTTCTGGACGACGTGGAGGACACTGCAATGTGACTGACTTGGTCCTCAGTTCATACCTCCAGGATGAACCAGCCTTCCACACCGATGATATTGTTGCTCTTGTGAACGAGGCTAATATTCACACAGCCAAATCTGCACACAGAAATCACTCCCTACGAAAGTAAAAGACTGGGCAGGCGATGCAAAATGCCGCCAATAAAAAGTAGGGGCGCCATTGGTACACTAAGAGAAAACACCATAAGTGTCCGGGGCCCAAAACTGTTCAACAGCCTCCCATCAAGCATTAGGGGAATTGCCAATAAACCCCTGGCTGCCTTCAAGAGAGAGCTGGACAGATACCTAAAGTCAGTGCCGGATCAGCCGGGCTGTGGCTCGTACGTCGGACTGCGTGCGGCCAGCAGTAACAGCCTAGTTGATCAGGCCCTGATCCATCGGGAGGCCTGGTCGTGGACCGGGCCGCGGGGGCGTTGATCCCCGGAATAACCTCCAGATAACCTCCAGGTAACCCACTTGGCTTAGCTTCAAAGACCGCGAGAGAGAGACCGAAATCAAGTACTGGAGAGAGCGTTAGAGCGAGAACAAGAGAGCGCTAGCTAGCTAGCGAGCGCGAGGCAGGGTGAACGAAGTGTGAGGTAGGGGTGAGCGAAGGTGCGGGTGAGGGCGTGTGAAGGCGTCAGAACAAGTTGACTGAGGCTAACAAGACCACCAGTACAGCGGCCACCAGGGTGGTCCCAACACACGGTAAATCATTACCACGCCACGCCACGGAGACCACCTACCCGGGGGTGACCCGGGGGTGGTGTATGGAGGGAGGCAAGGTGGAGGAAGTAGCGAGGGAGGGAAGGAAGAGGGAGGAGGTAGGGAGTTACGGTGGAGGAAGGAGGGAGGAAAACGGAAGGGAGGGTGAAGAGAAGAGGAAGATGGGAGGAAGTAGGGCAAGGAGGAGGAAGCATATGAGAATAGCAGATAGAAAACTATCTATGGGAGACTGTCAACTATCTACAGAGGATAGTCAACTACTGTCTACAGAGGATAGTCAACTACTGTCTACAGAGGATAGTCAACTACTGTCTACAGAGGATAGTCAACTACTGTCTACAGAGGATAGTCAACTACTGTCTACAGAGGATAGTCAACACAGGACTATCATTATATGAATGACGCAACACGGGTAGCGGGGTTCGAACTAGTGGCAATCCAGTCTTAAAACCAGGTAGCCAGTGCGCTACCCACTATATATGCCACCAGCCAAGCAAGACTCGCCCCGAGGTTCGAGGTTCTGACCAGAGCTTTGGAAAGAGGGGAGTGGGGGAAGAAGGATGGGTAAGGATGGAAGTTTGGGAAAGGTTGGGGAGGGAGGAGGGGTAGGTGGGGATATAAAAGGGTAGTGGCCTATCCACTTTGGTGTAATTTGAGTATGCATGTGTGCATATTAAGTGATTTATGAAGAGGTTGGTTATGTGTGTAGGGTATACCTCCTGCCCATCAATTATGCAATGCGATATTGTGTTATACCACTGCGTCATTGAATTGGAAGGATGCATACTGTATAGAATTGCTTGCCTTTTTTTTTTTCGCAAGAGGTTGGTCAGGAGGCGCAGCTGCAGGCGAAGGTTGCTGGGCATTCGATGGAGGTTGGTTGCTCACCTGGAGTCGGCCAGCAAGGCAGTGACTGAGGTGGTGTCCTGCTGTATTGTAGTAGTAGATGTAGCGAGGTCAGTTGTGAGGTGTTGGTTGATAGAGGTGGGTCACCCGGAGATGGGGAGGGCTTGTCCGTGTTACTGGACATAGAATGGTTCTGGTGGTATCCATTCTTCTTCTGTGGGGAGGTCGCTTAAGATATTGGGACGAGGGAAGTTCTCCTTGTGGATAAAGCGTCGAACTCTTTGTTGGAGGGTCATTCTTTGGGATCTGTGGGGAGGGGTGGTGATGGTATAGTCGGTTGTGTTCACTGGTTGGGGGGGATTCTCTCTGTCAGGCACATAGAGTTTCTGCATGTCATATAGTTGTCTCTTAGTAAGTTTGTCTAATCGGACGTTGATTGCAGGGATTCTCTGTTGTATGTGTAGGTCCTCTGATCTGATTCTGTCTCTGAGTCTGGTGTTCGTGATGAAGCAGAGGGCTTTGTTTTGTACTCTTTGGAGTTTGGGCATGTTGGTTTTGGTTGTGAGCGACGTGGGTACGCAGGGGTATTCTATCAGAGGTCTGATCATCATCTTGTACAGGTGAAGTTTGATGTGGGGAGGGGCTGCTTTGAATCGATAAAGTTGGCCAAGGCAGGCTTTCGCTAGGTTTACTTTTTTGGTTACGTGGGTTGTAGAGTTGAGTAATCTGCCGATCTCGTATCCTAGGATCTTGTTTGGGTTCCTTATAGCAATACGGGTACCTCTGATGGAAATGCCCCCTTTTTCTTCTATGGTTGATGGTAAGCACCCAACGGTGCTGATGAAGACTTTGTCAGGGTTGGTTGTGATTCTCCATTTTTTCTCCCACCTGGCAGTTCTATTTAGTTCTTCATTCATTTTCTCGATTGCTCTCCTGTGCTTGTTTGCACCAGCTGTAGGGTTGGAGGAGACAACATGGATGACATCGTCTGCGAATTGGGTGATGATGGTGTCGGTATGTTCAGGTTGGGGGAGGTCGTTGACGTATATGTTGGGGCTGAGGCAGGAGCCTTGGGGTACTCCTGCTGTTGGTGTGAAGGGGGTTGCTTCTGCTCCATGGAAGGTGGGGATGATTTTTCTTCCTGTTAAGAAGTTGTAGATGAGCCTGAGAAAGGTCCAGTTGTGATCAGGAAGGTCTACGAGTTTGTAAATGAGACCGTCGTGCCAAAGGCTGTCGAAGGCCTTGTGAACGTCCCTGGTGGCGATGAGGGCCAGGTTCCCTTGCTTCTTCAGGCTGGCCACAGCATCATAGATGATGTTTATGGCATGCTGAGTGCTGCGGTGGTTGAACTCCACGTAATAGTTGAGTCTGTTGGAGATTATTCTTTCAAAGACTTTGCCTGTGACTTCGAGTAGGGAGATGGGTCTGTAGTTCTCGGGATTGCGGTTGTCCTTGTTTGGTTTGGCGATGAAGATCATCTTAGCTGTCTTGAAAGCCACTGGGAAGTGACCGGATGCCAAGATGGCATTGTAGATATTCACCAGAGACATCTTGCAGTTACGGGGGAGGTACTTTAGTTGTTTAGCTCTTATGCCTGATGGGCCTGGAGCTGTGTTTCTCAGTCGCCCTATGACTTGGGATACTTCTCTGAGCGTGACTGGTCTGGTGAGGGGATGTTCGTCTTCAAGGGTAGCTGTGTCAATTGATGGAATGGGATGAAAGTCTTCTAGGTTCTCGTCCCGCCATTGGTTGACCCACTGATAGTGGGTGTTGTTAAATCTTCTGCTGTCGTTGTGTGAGAGAATGTTCTCCCATACTTCACCCATCAGCTTGGCTTGGTCCAGTGGGTCTTCAAGTAGGGTAGTCATTACCTCACCATTTGCGTCGGTGAAGGAGTGAGAGAGGTGTTGAGTGGGAGTGTGTTTGGCCCCTAGTAGTCTGCGGATCGTGCTCCAGAATTGGTCAGGGTGGCGTTTGTACTGGTTAGCTTGGCGCACAAGATATTCCCAAAGGTCTCTTTTATGCTGGGTTATTAGGGCGATTAGCTCTCTTCTCGATCTTAGTAGGGCTTCCCGGGAGGGTTGCCCTGTGAGGAAGTGTCTACTGCAATCTAATTGGTACCTGTTCATTCTGTCCTTGATTTCCCTAGTTGGTTTGTATTGTTGGTAAATCTTGGACGTTGTTAGTGTGCAGCAAGCTTGTGTGGCCTCTTTGATTCTGGCATGAAGGGAGTTAATTGCTTATCTATTGCATTGCAGGGCTGGTCTTCGAGAGAGATGGTTTGATCATTACCTAAGAAGGCTCTAAAGGGGTCGAAACCTAGCGTCTTAGTAAAACCAACTGTATTAGAAAAAAAAACTATTTAATAAACGACCATGGGTATTTTACACGCAAAATAGAAGTAGACAGAAAGAATAGTATTAATTTTACTGCTACTTCTAAATACAGTGCTGGAGGCGGACCGTTGCTAGCCGGCTATTTTGTAGTTTGCCTAGCATGGATTGTGACTTTTAGGTTCTACATTTACAATGTTTAACGGATTCTTGAAGGACTGAATTGTTTAGTCAGTAATAATTTCTGCGAGGGGGACTTCCAGAGCTGCACAACTCTGAGGGAGAGAAAAAAAAAGGTCACCTACATTTGCTTGAAACTGCTTGCCACGGAGTTTCATACAAATCATTCTTTTCAATGTTACATCCTGAACTTGAGATTTCTATGTTTTAGTGTGTCAGGTGTGTTTACCACCTTGAAGGTCGTAGCAAGTCATCTCGTAGCCTCTGATCACCTTGAAGGTCGTAGCAAGTCATATCGTAGCCTCTGATCACCTTGAAGGTCGTAGCAAGTCATCTCGTAGCCTCTGATCACCTTGAAGGTCGTAGCAAGTCATCTCGTAGCCTCTGATCACCTTGAAGGTCGTAGCAAGTCATATCGTAGCCTCTGACCACCTTGAAGGTTGTAGCAAGTCATCTCGTAGCCTCTGATTACCTTGAAGGTCGTAGCAAGTCATATCGTAACCTCTGACCACCTTGAAGGTCGTAGCAAGTCATCTCGTAGCCTCTGATCACCTTGAAGGTCGTAGCAAGTCATCTCGAAGCCTCTGATCACCTTGAAGGTCGTAGCAAGTCATCTCGTAGCCTCTGATCACCTTGAAGGTCGTAGCAAGTCATCTCGTAGCCTCTGATCACCTTGAAGGTCGTAGCATGTCATCTCGTAGCCTCTGACCACCTTGAAGGTCGTAGCAAGTCATCTCGTAGCCTCTGATCACCTTGAAGGTCGTAGCAAGTCATCTCGTAGCCTCTGATCACCTTGAAGGTCGTAGCAAGTCATCTCGTAGCCTCTGACCACCTTGAAGGTCGTAGAAAGTCATCTCGTAGCCTCTGACCACCTTGAAGGTCGTAGCAAGTCATCTCGTAGCCTCTGATCACCTTGAAGGTCGTAGCAAGTCATCTCGTAGGCTCTGACCACCTTGAAGGTCGTAGCAAGTCATCTCGTAGCCTCTGATCACCTTAAAGGTCGTAGCAAGTCATCTCGTAGCCTCTGATCACCTTAAAGGTCGTAGCAAGTCATCTCGTAGCCTCTGATCACCTTGAAGGTCGTAGCAAGTCATCTCGTAGCCTCTGATCACCTTGAAGGTCGTAGCAAGTCATCTCGTAGCCTCTGATCACCTTGAAGGTCGTAGCAAGTCATCTCGTAGCCTCTGATCACCTTGAAGGTCGTAGCAAGTCATCTCGTAGCCTCTGATCACCTTGAAGGTCGTAGCAAGTCATCTCGTAGCCTCTGATCACCTTGAAGGTCGTAGCAAGTCATCTCGTAGCCTCTGATCACCTTGAAGGTCGTAGCAAGTCATCTCGTAGCCTCTGATCACATTGAAGGTCGTAGCAAGTCATCTCGTAGCCTCTGATCACCTTGAAGGTCGTAGCAAGTCATCTCGTAGCCTCTGATCACCTTGAAGGTCGTAGCAAGTCATCTCGTAGCCTCTGATCACCTTGAAGGTCGTAGCAAGTCATCTCGTAGCCTCTGATCACCTTGAAGGTCGTAGCAAGTCATCTCGTAGCCTCTGATCACCTTGAAGGTCGTAGCAAGTCATCTCGTAGCCTCTGACCACCTTGAAGGTCGTAGCAAGTCATCTCGTAGCCTCTGATCACCTTCAAGGTCGTAGCAAGTCATCTCGTAGCCTCTGACCACCTTGAAGGTCGTAGCAAGTGATCTCGTAGCCTCTGACCACCTTGAAGGTCGTAGCAAGTCATCTCGTAGCCTCTGATCACCTTGAAGGTCGTAGCAAGTCATCTCGTAGCCTCTGACCACCTTGAAGGTCGTAGCAAGTCATCTCGTAGCCTCTGACCACCTTGAAGGTCGTAGCAAGTCATCTCGTAGCCTCTGATCACCTTGAAGGTCGTAGCAAGTCATCTCGTAGCCTCTGATCACCTTGAAGGTCGTAGCAAGTCATCTCGTAGCCTCTGACCACCTTGAAGGTCGTAGCAAGTCATCTCGTAGCCTCTGACCACCTTGAAGGTCGTAGCAAGTCATCTCGTAGCCTCTGATCACCTTGAAGGTCGTAGCAAGTCATCTCGTAGCCTCTGACCACCTTGAAGGTCGTAGCAAGTCATCTCGTAGCCTCTGACCACCTTGAAGGTCGTAGCAAGTCATCTCGTAACCTCTGACCACCTTGAAGGTCGTAGCAAGTCATCTCGTAGCCTCTGACCACCTTGAAGGTCGTAGCAAGTCATCTCGTAGCCTCTGACCACCTTGAAGGTCGTAGCAAGTCATCTCGTAGCCTCTGATCACCTTGAAGGTCGTAGCAAGTCATCTCGTAGCCTCTGACCACCTTGAAGGTCGTAGCAAGTCATCTCGTAGCCTCTGATCACCTTGAAGGTCGTAGCAAGTGATCTCGTAGCCTCTGATCACCTTGAAGGTCGTAGCAAGTCATCTCGTAGCCTCTGATCACCTTGAAGGTCGTAGCAAGTCATCTTGGAGCCTCTGATCACCTTGAAGGTCGTATCAAGTGATCTCGTAGCCTCTGATCACCTTGAAGGTCGTATCAAGTGATCTCGTAGCCTCTGATCACCTTGAAGGTCGTAGCAAGTCATCTCGTAGCCTCTGATCACCATGAAGGTCGTAGCAAGTCATCTCGTAGCCTCTGACCACCTTGAAGGTCGTAGCAAGTCATCTCGTAGCCTCTGATCACCTTGAAGGTCGTAGCAAGTCATCTCGTAGCCTCTGACCACCTTGAAGGTCGTAGCAAGTCATCTCGTAGCCTCTGATCACCTTGAAGGTCGTAGCAAGTCATCTCGTAGCCTCTGATCACCTTGAAGGTCGTAGCAAGTCATCTCGTAGCCTCTGATCACCTTGAAGGTCGTAGCAAGTCATCTCG
The DNA here is from genome assembly GCF_038502225.1 of Cherax quadricarinatus. Classification (NCBI taxonomy): domain Eukaryota; kingdom Metazoa; phylum Arthropoda; class Malacostraca; order Decapoda; family Parastacidae; genus Cherax; species Cherax quadricarinatus. The sequence goes on along the minus strand of NC_091371.1, from coordinate 3,580,716 downwards.
TAGCCTCTGACCACCTTGAAGGTCGTAGCAAGTCATCTCGTAGCCTCTGATCACCTTGAAGGTCGTAGCAAGTCATCTCGTAGCCTCTGATCACCTTGAAGGTCGTAGCAAGTCATCTCGTAGCCTCTGATCACCTTGAAGGTCGTAGCAAGTCATCTCGTAGCCTCTGACCACCTTGAAGGTCGTAGCAAGTCATCTCGTAGCCTCTGATCACCTTGAAGGTCGTAGCAAGTCATCTCGTAGCCTCTGATCACCTTGAAGGTCGTAGCAAGTCATCTCGTAGCCTCTGACCACCTTGAAGGTCGTAGCAAGTCATCTCGTAGCCTCTGACCACCTTGAAGGTCGTAGCAAGTCATCTCGTAGCCTCTGACCACCTTGAAGGTCGTAGCAAGTCATCTCGTAGCCTCTGACCACCTTGAAGGTCGTAGCAAGTCATCTCGTAGCCTCTGATCACCTTGAAGGTCGTAGCAAGTCATCTCGTAGCCTCTGATCACCTTGAAGGTCGTAGCAAGTCATCTCGTAGCCTCTGACCACCTTGAAGGTCGTAGCAAGTCATCTCGTAGCCTCTGATCACCTTGAAGGTCGTAGCAAGTCATCTCGTAGCCTCTGACCACCTTGAAGGTCGTAGCAAGTCATCTCGTAGCCTCTGACCACCTTGAAGGTTGTAGCAAGTCATCTCGTAGCCTCTGATCACCTTGAAGGTTGTAGCAAGTCATCTCGTAGCCTCTGACCACCTTGAAGGTTGTAGCAAGTCATCTCGTAGCCTCTGACCACCTTGAAGGTCGTAGCAAGTCATCTCGTAGCCTCTGACCACCTTGAAGGTCGTAGCAAGTCATCTCGTAGCCTCTGATCACCTTGAAGGTCGTAGCAAGTCATCTCGTAGCCTCTGATCACCTTGAAGGTCGTAGCAAGTCATCTCGTAGCCTCTGATCACCTTGAAGGTCGTAGCAAGTCATCTCGTAGCCTCTGATCACCTTGAAGGTCGTAGCAAGTCATCTCGTAGCCTCTGACCACTTTGAAGGTCGTAGCAAGTCATCTCGTAGCCTCTGATCACTGAGTAAAAACGACTGAGGGTTTTAAGCGTTATTTGTTTATTAAAGATAAAATTTTTTTGCTCTTCTTTACAACCACTCAAGTTTATCAACATCTTTTATATAATTATGGAACCACAACTAGACAGCACATTTGAGGTGAATATTAGACACTTTTATACATTGTTTCAGAAGTTTTGTGCTCGAAATTTCATGGTATGAAGCCAAGCTTCATGTTGGCAACAAGACGGTGCACATTTTAGGTCACTGCTTATGATTATTCCAAAGTGTTTATCTTAAACTGTGAGGTTTCATACAAGTTATACTTCATGCAGTAATAGCAGACAAGCAATAAAATATGCAAAACCACAGGGGGAGTTGAATAGTAGCTGTAGGTCTTTTGTGGTGCAGTCAACACTTCTCCAGGAGTTTACAATGTTGCAGATGGAATAGACAATCCGGGCAGATGCGTCAATAAGTCTTGTGTCTTTTATCTAAGACGATCACACACACCTGCTGGATGACTAAGCCCCTCGCATTCAAAACCTCCTTTACTCCCCTTCTTCCAACTTTCCTCCTTTACCTCCCTTTCTTCCAACTTCTGTCTTCCCTCCACTACAGATTTATACGTCCTCCAAGTCATCTTATTTTGCTCCATCCTCTCTAAATGTTCAAACCACCTTACCAACGTCTCATCGGTCCTCTGGATAATACTTTTAGTAACTCAGCACCTCATCTCCAGACTACGAATTCTCTGCATAATATTTACAAGACACATTAAACTCAGACACATCTCCACTGCCTCCGACCTCCTCCTTGCTGCAACATTCACATCCCATGCTTCACACCCATATAAGAGCGTTGGTACCGCTATACTTTCATACATTCCCCTTCTTGCTTCCATGGATAACGTTCTTTGTCTCCACAGATGCCTCAGTGCATCACTCCACATATTTCCTCATCTGCTGACAAGTCGACTCCCAAATATCTGAACATATTCACTTCCTCCATACTCCCTCCCCCTAGTCTGATATCCAGTCTTTCGTTATCTAATTTTTTTTATCACCTTGTTTTCTATGTTCACTTTTAATTTCCTTCTTTTACATATCCTCCGAAATTCGTCCATCAACTTTAGTAACTTTCTATTCAGAATCTCCCAAAAGCACAGTGTCATCAACAAAAAGCAACTGTGTCAACTCCCACTTCGTGTTTGATTTTCATATTTCAATTGTATACCTCTCCCCAACACCCTAGCATTCACTTATTTTATAATGCCTATACGTTAACCATGGAGACATCACGCATCCCTAAGGCCTATTTTTACTGGAAAATAATCTCTCTCTCTCTCTTAAATGTTTTCAGTAACCTACCACTTATCTACACACTTTCACCACATGATCATATGCACTTTCTAAATATACAAATGAGGTTAATCTAATACTGTTCACTTATATGCTTCAATGTAAACACTTAGTCTAGATATCCCCTTCCCTTCCTTAAGTTTCCTTGTTCAACATCGATCCTTCTCTCCGCCTTAATCTTAATTATGTCTATAATAGCTTTACCGTACACTTTAATTGGTATACCCAAAAGACTTAAGTCCCTGTAATTTTTACACTCTTTTATCACCCATTCCTGCTTGGTTCTTGTAGGAGTGGGTGGTTCTGTGGGTTAAGGCGTCATGTGGTTCTCGCTCACAATGGCGGGCCAGTACAACATGGGTTCGGATCCTTGGCTAGCGCAGTGCTGTTATTGATCAATACCACTTGTTTGTGATTACAATAATATATATATATATATATATATATATATATATATATATATATATATATATATATATATATATATATATATATATATATGGTGAGAGAGTGCAAAAGGAGAGCAGATGAAAGAGTGGGAGAGGCACTGTCAAGAAATTTTAATGAAAATAAGAAAAATTTTTGGAGTTAAACAAGTTAAGAAAGCCTAGGGAAAGTATGGATTTGTCCGTTAAAAACAGAGTAGGGGAGTTAGTAGATGGGGAGATGGAGGTATTAGGTAGATGGCGAGAATATTTTGAGGAACTTTTAAATGTTAAGGAAGAAAGGGAGGCGGTAATTTCATGCACTGGCCAGGGAGGTATATCATCTTTTAGGAGTGAAGAAGAGCAGAATGTAAGTGTGGGGGAGGTACGTGAGGCATTACGTAGAATGAAAGGGGGTAAAGCAGCTGGAACTGATGGGATCATGACAGAAATGTTAAAAGTAGGGGGGGATATAGTGTTGGAGTGGTTGGTACTTTTGTTTAATAAATGTATGAAAGAGGGGAAGGTACCTAGGGATTGGCGGAGAGCATGTATAGTCCCTTTATATAAAGGGAAAGGGGACAAAAGAGATTGTAAAAATTATAGAGGAATAAGTTTACTGAGTATACCAGGAAAAGTATACGGTAGAGTTATAATTGAAAGAATTAGAGGTAAGACAGAATGTAGGATTGCGGATGAGCAAGGAGGTTTCAGAGTGGGTAGGGGATGTGTAGATCAAGTGTTTACATTGAAGCATATATGTGAACAGTATTTAGATAAAGGTAGGGAAGTTTTTATTGCATTTATGGATTTAGAAAAGGCATATGATAGAGTGGATAGAGGAGCAATGTGGCAGATGTTGCAAGTTTATGGAATAGGTGGTAAGTTACTAAATGCTGTAAAGAGCTTTTATGAGGATAGTGAGGCTCAGGTTAGGGTGTGTAGAAGAGAGGGAGAATACTTCCCGGTAAAAGTAGGTCTTAGACAGGGATGTGTAATGTCACCATGGTTGTTTAATATATTTATAGATGGGGTTGTAAAAGAAGTAAATGCTAGGGTGTTCGGGAGAGGGGTGGGATTAAATTATGGGGAATCAAATTCAAAATGGGAATTGACACAGTTACTTTTTGCTGATGATACTGTGCTTATGGGAGATTCTAAAGAAAAATTGCAAAGGTTAGTGGATGAGTTTGGGAATGTGTGTAAAGGTAGAAAGTTGAAAGTGAACATAGAAAAGAGTAAGGTGATGAGGGTGTCAAATGATTTAGATAAAGAAAAAATGGATATCAAATTGGGGAGGAGGAGTATGGAAGAAGTGAATGTTTTCAGATACTTGGGAGTTGACGTGTCGGCGGATGGATTTATGAAGGATGAGGTTAATCATAGAATTGATGAGGGAAAAAAGGTGAGTGGTGCGTTGAGGTATATGTGGAGTCAAAAAACGTTATCTATGGAGGCAAAGAAGGGAATGTATGAAAGTATAGTAGTACCAACACTCTTATATGGATGTGAAGCTTGGGTGGTAAATGCAACAGCGAGGAGACGGTTGGAGGCAGTGGAGATGTCCTGTCTAAGAGCAATGTGTGGTGTAAATATTATGCAGAAAATTCGGAGTGTGGAAATTAGGAGAAGGTGTGGAATTAATAAAAGTATTAGTCAGAGGGCAGAAGAGGGGTTGTTGAGGTGGTTTGGTCATTTAGAGAGAATGGATCAAAGTAGAATGACATGGAAAGCATATAAATCTATAGGGGAAGGAAAGAGGGGTAGGGGTCGTCCTCGAAAGGGTTGGAAAGAGGGGGTAAAGGAGGTTTTGTGGGCGAGGGGCTTGGACTTCCAGCAAGCGTGCATGAGCGTGTTAGGAGTGAATGGAGACGAATGATACTTGGGACCTGACGATCTGTTGGAGTGTGAGCAGGGTAATATTTAGTGAAGGGATTCAGGGAAATAGGTTATTTTCTTATAGTCGGACTTGAGTCCTGGAAATGGGAAGTACAATGCCTGCACTTTAAAGGAGGGGTTTGGGATATTGGCAGTTTGGAGGGATATGTTGTGTATCTTTATACACTGTTGTATTCTGAGCACCTCTGCAAAGGCAGTGATAATGTGTGAGTGTGGTGAAAGTGTTGAATGATGATGAAAGTATTTTCTTTTTGGGGATTTTCTTTCTTTTTTGGGTCACCCTGCCTCGGTGGGAGACGACCAACTTGTTGAAATATATATATATATATATATATATATATATATATATATATATATATATATATATATATATATATATATATATACACACACACACACACACAAAAAAAAAAAAAAAAAAAAAAAAAAAAAAAAAAACCACTGTGAAAAAACAGTGAATATCCAAGCACTTTCGTGATTTCTCACATTATCAAGGACATGTAAAAATAATAGAGCAGTAGAAGGCTTTTAAGGCTGAGATATGACCTTACCTACGACATTACCCCCATCCCGGTGTGATGCAGTGGGAAGTGTCAAGGACCTGTCACGCATACCTTAAATTCTTCCATAAACTAATATTCACAATAGAATCAATACTATTTTTCAATGTAACCTGATTATATTTCTCTCAATCATATGTTTACTGGATACAATTTTCTCTGCCTTTTGAAAAATCAATTAGACTCTTGTTCAGTTATGCTATATTTATGTTGTCGTAATTTTTGTTCAAGACTTTTCCTAGTTTGATTTTTTTTTACAAGGAATCATGTAGACACAATTTTTAATTAGATGTTTTTTTTAACTGTATCAAGATTGTTAAATACAACTCTGATTTTAAAATTCTTAGGTAGAGAACGTATATTCTGGGTTGAATATGATTGTTTGTCCTGTTTTGAATCGTAAAATATATTTAAAGTAATTTTAAAGTATTTATTGATTAAGTATTTTGGGTATTTTAAATCATTAGCTATTTCGTAAGTTTTCAAAAATTCTTCATCTATGAACTCTGGGCTACAAATACACAAAATTCTCAAAAACATGAGTGAGAATATGTAATGTAAAAGGACACAAGTGCAACTAATGTGACATTTATTGTGGCAACGTTTCGCTCACCAGGAGCTTTATCAATGGCTTGATTAATGGCTTGATAAAGCTCCTGGTGAGCGAAACGTTGCCACAATAAATGTCACATTAGTTGCACTTGTGTTCTTTTACATTACATATTGTCGGTAATTCTACCAACTTTATTACATGAGTGAGAATACACAAAGTTTAATTCTGTCATGATGTGAAGAAGAATAATGCACATTAGAGTAATTATTTTTTTGTTTTCAGTACATTTTGAATTTAGAATCAAGATTTCCCTTAATAATTAGGACATCTAAAGAAAGGTAACGAGTTATTTTGTTCAAACTCAACAGTAAAATTTATGAACTGAGCTAGACTATTTAATTGAACAAGTAAATGGTTTATATCTATATTCTTAGACATTAAACACATAACATCAACATATCTGCACCATTAGCTCTATTAGGATCTCGTTAAGCAGTCTTATTTGAAAATATTCCATGTACAAATTACTAAAGACAGGTGAGAGAGGATTTCCCATTGCCATACCAAACTTCTGAGAGCAAAACTCTCCATTAAACTCAAACTTTGCATCGACAATACAGAGTTTAATAAGCTCAATGATTGTAGGAACTGACAATGATCTTTCTTAACAAGTTCTTCAGCTAAGAAACTTAATAAATCAACTGGAACTTTTGTGAACAAAGAATTAACATATAAGCTAACCATATTGTAATTACTTAAATCAGTCATGGTGCTTAATTTACCAACTAAAACAATATTAATTTTAACATTAAAGTTAGAAAATTTTCCAGCAATTGGGGTCAACATATCTACTAGCCATTTAGATAATTTATAAGAAACTGATCCTATGGAGCTAATAACAGGTCTGGCTGGATTACATGGTTCGTGTTTTTATTAATCCATATATATACGGTAAAGATGGATTGGTAGTCACGAATTTAATTCATCTTTGCCTTTTAGCAGTCGTTTTATTAATTAAATTACTGTTGATAGATTCTAAGGGATTCTTACCGAGTTTGGAATAAGTTTGGACATCATTTAAAAGATTATTCATTCTATCTTGGTCATCAATTTCTTTTTCGAATTACTAATGCAATTATTTTGTCTGCTTTAGTAATATGCAAATTTATACTGATACGATTTCCACAGGGATGAAATTAATATTAGTAAAGGGATGGGGAAAATATTCCCAATTGTCCTCACAGATTTTTTAAGCCTTAGGACGATCTTATTAATAAAAATTTGATTACTAAAGCAGACAAAATAAATGCAGTAGTTATTTTAAAAGAAATTGATTCTTCTTAGAGTATATCTGGAAAGGGTTTTGGGGGGTCAACGCCCCCGTGGCTCGGTGGGGCGTTGACCCCCCCCGGGCCGCGAATAATCCAAACTTCCAAAACTTCTAAAAGGAAGGAGGGATGAGGAACAAGTGATGCAAAGATGGATAGAGGAACGGGTGATGGAGGAAGGGGGAGAGATGGAAGGGTGATGAAAGAAAAGAAACGGAATAGATGGAGAAAGGGAAGGGAGAGGATCGGGTAATAAAAGGAAGAAGAGAGAGAGAGAGAGAGAGAGAGAGAGAGAGAGAGAGAGAGAGAGAGAGAGAGAGAGGAGGGAGGAAGAGAAATGATACATGACGAAGAGAAACAGACAACAGCAAAACAGACAAAAACCAACAAAACAGACGAAAACAACGACAAACAAAACGGATATGAACAGAGAACACAAAAAAAACAGGCAAACAAAAGCTAAAACAAAAATAACAGACAACAGCAAAAAAAGAGACAACAGACAACAAAACAGACAACAGACAACATTAACTAGCAATAAAAACAGGTAAAATCAAACACAAAAGACAAAAACAAAAGCACAGAAGAACGGAAGGAACAGCGCAAAATAACGCAGGTATCGCGAGATAGCGTAAGTGTCGTAAGAGAACGCAGGCACCACGAGATAGCGTAAGTGTCGTAAGAGAACGCAGGCACCACGAGATAGCGTAAGTGTCGTAAGAGAACGCAGGCACCACGAGATAGCGTAAGTATCGTAAGAGAACGCAGGCACCGCGAGATAGCGTAAGTATCGTAAGAGAACGCAGGCACCACGAGATAGCGTAAGTATCGTAAGAGAACGCAGGCACCGCGAGATAGCGTAAGTATCGTAAGAGAACGCAGGCACCACGAGATAGCGTAAGTATCGTAAGAGAACGCAGGCACCACGAGATAGCGTAAGTGTCGTAAGAGAACGCAGGCACCAGGAGATAGCGTAAGTATCGTAAGAGAACGCAGGCACCGCGAGATAGCCTAAGTATCGTAAGAGAACGCAGGCACCACGAGATAGCGTAAGTGTCGTAAGAGAACGCAGGCACCAGGAGATAGCGTAAGTATCGTAAGAGAACGCAGGCACCACGAGATAGCGTAAGTGTCGTAAGAGAACGCAGGCACCAGGAGATAGCGTAAGTATCGTAAGAGAACGCAGGCACCACGAGATAGCGCAGGTATCACAAGAGAGCGCAGGTACCGCGAGATAGTGTAGGTACCGCGAATGGTCAGGGAAGTACAGCGGATGGTGGAGAAATACCGCGAATTTTGACTGAAAAGTATCGTGTAGCGTGGGGGAGTACCAGGAAGAAGTACCGCGAGTACCGGTGAGCACCACGAGTACTAGGGAAACACAAATAACCCGCACATAAAAGAGAGAAGCTTGCGACGACGTTTCGGTCCGACTTCTTCTTTTTCTTCTTCCTCTTCCCCTTTCTTCTCTCCTTTTCTCCTCTGGGTTGTCTTTCTCTCTCCTGTCTCGTGTTTCTGTTCCTTCATTTATTTTATTTCACCACTTCCCCTTTCACGCACCTCGGTGCGCTTGCTCTCCCTCTGTGGGCATCTAGCTCTCTTGCAGTGCTCCCCTTCCTTTGTTTTTGACTGGCTCGTCTTCCTTATTTCCCACTTCTTCCGCTACCACTACTACTACCTCTTCTTCTTCTACTACAACTACTGATGAAATTAAGACACATGTGTGGCGTCTGGTTGTCTTTGTTGTGGACGTTTCGCCATCCAGTGGCTGGCTGGATGGCGAAACGTCTACGGTGGGGATGCCCGGGTGTTGTGCATGTGTCATTTCATCCTGTCGGTATTATATACATTTCTTATACTACTACTACTACTACTACTACTACCTCCACCTCTTCCTGCCTATATATAGCCGTCCTGCTCCACCTCTGTTAGTGTGACTTTGTCAATGGTCCAAGTCGGACCGAAACGTCGTCGCAAGCTTCTCTCTTTTATGTGCGGGTTATTTGTGTATCGTTCCAGTCACGGTATTGTGCCTTTTTGTTATTTAAGTACTAGGGAAGTTCCGTGAGTGGTGATGGTGAAACTGCGGATACTGAGGGAGGTACCACGAGTACCGAGGAAGTACAACGAGTACCGAGGAAGTACAACGAGTACCGAGGAAGTACGAGTTCCTGGGAAGTACAACGAGTTCCTGGGAAGTACCAAGAGTACCGAGGAAGTACCAAAAGTACCGAGGAAGTACCAAAAGTACCGAAGAAGTACCACGAAAGTACCACGAGTACCTAGGAAGTACCACGAGTACCGAAGAAGTGCCAGGAGTACCGGGGAAGTACAACGAGTACCGAGGAAGTACGAGTACCGAGGAAGTACCACGAGTACCGAGGAAGTACCACGAGTACCGAGGAAGTACAACGAGTACCGAGGAAGTACCACGAGTACCGGGGAAGTACAACGAGTGCCGAGGAAGTACCACGAGTACCGGGGAAATACCACGAGTACCGAGGAAGTACCACGAGTACCGAGGAAGTACCACGAGTTCCAGGGAAGTACAAAGAGTTCCAGGGAAGTAAAACGAGTTCCGGGGAAGTACCACGAGTACCAGGGAGAATCACGAATACCGAGGGAAGTACCACGAATTGTGGGTGTTAGGGAAAGTACCGCGGGAGAGGGAAAGGGAGGAGAACGAGTGATGGGGGAAAGTACTGCGAGAGGTGGGGAAGTACCGTGGTGGGGTGTCGAGTACTGCGAGAGGTGAGGAAGTACCGTGGGGGGTGTTGAGTACTGCTAGGGGTGGGGAAGTACCGTGGGGGGTGTTGAGTACTGCGAGGGGTGGGGAAGTACCGTGGGGGGTGTTGAGTACTGCGAGAGGTGGGGAAGCACCGTGGGGGTGTTGAGTACTGCGAGGGGTGGGGAAGTACCGTAACTACTGAAGGAGGGAGGTCTTGCAGGTGCTGAGGAATGGTACCGTGTAGCTGTGAGGTGGCAATGGAGAGAGAGAGAGAGAGAGAGAGAGAGAGAGAGAGAGAGAGAGAGAGAGAGAGAGAGAGAATGTACACAGAGGGGGAAGTTGGTTTGAGGGGAACACCAGGAACAAGGTGGAGGCTGATGGATAGTGCTGTGGTTAAATATGCGAGGGGAAGGAAGGGGAGAGACGGATGTCGTAAACCATTGTAGAGAGGGGAGAGAGAGAGAGAGAGAGAGAGAGAGAGAGAGAGAGAGAGAGAGAGAGAGAGAGAGAGAGAGAGAGAGAGAGAGAGAGAGAGAGAGAGAGAGAGAGCGCAGAGACAGAAACAAAGAATTTTTTTCCAAGAAAGGCGTCCATCGAAGACAGCTGATTGTCAAGAGGATATAAACAAAGTCTTCCAGTCAGCTTCAGAAAACATTATGATATAAACTGAGTACATGTTTCAGCTGCTCCGCTATGGCAAACTGGAAGAAATATAGACTGAAACTGAGTACAGGATAAACTCAAATCATTAAATAGAAGAGAGGTTCCATTTGCGAGACTTGGGAATGATGATAACACAAGATCATCTATTTAAGGACCTGACAAATATGGGCCAACAGGCCTACAGTAGTGTTCCTCCTTTCTTAATAATGCTGCTACTGCTACCGCAAGGAAATTGATGATTAGAACTTTCAAGGCATCGACGATCTTCGAGTCACTTTCCAGGTTGGAAAAATGTTGTATACTAACAGCTTTCTTCAAGTCAGGCGAGACTGCTGAGCTAGGAAACGTACAGAGAATTTTCACTAATCGGATACATTCAATCATCTGAACTAGTGGGAACGCCTGTCCCTTCAACTGTATTCCTTGAAATTTAAGGCACATCATAATTTACACCTGGAAAATTATGGAGGGACTGGTTCCAAACCTGCACACCGGAATCATTCCATGTGAAACCAAGAGACCTTCCAGACGGTTCAAAGTACCCCCAAATAGAGTGAAGGGGCGCAGCTAGTACACTAAAAGAAATATCGTTGAGTGTTAGAGGTCCCAGGCTCTTCAACACCCTCCCTTAGCGCAAGGGAAATTACCAACAACTTTTTGTCTTCAAGGAGGAACTGGACAGGTTCCTCAAATCAGTTCCTGACCAGCTGGACTGTGATTCGTACGTTAAACAGCAGTAGCAGCCTGCTTACTCAAGTTTGATCCACCAGGACACCTGGTCTGGGACCGCACCACGGAGATATTGACCCCCGGAAGCATCCTTCAAGTATTTTTCAGTATACAAACGAGAGGAAGAGGAAAAGATGTTAAGCCAACGGGTACTGATCTGGATTAGTCTCCCTCAGGAATACTTACGTAAATGCTCTCTCAACTGATATTTTTTGTATCCATTGACAAAAATATCTTATTTAAAACTTTAATTTCATTCGGAAATCCTCTTAAGTTTTTAAAGCTAAAAGTGGATCAGAACTTACAAAATAATACCTTTGTCTTAGTGACTCTGTTGTTGTTGACCTCCAGTAGTGATGATACTGAAACCAGGTTCTTTTTCAAGAATAGCCACTTGCGTCTCATCACTAGCATCGACACACTTCTAGACCTTTTTTCGTGTGCTGAAGTGTTATTTTTTTTCATACAGGTAGGTAGTAACTAACAGCCCGAGAACCTACGAAATTGTTTCTGCTAACTGTGGGAACTTTTGAGTTGCGCACGCCAGAGTTTTTCTACCGTCCGTCATTTAAGTTCCATTCGGATTCCTTCTTTAGCTTCCTGTTCAAGACCTTTCTTTATATCACTGTCATCCATGGAATCCTGATTATAAATGTTTTGCGTAACCATCTGAGACACAAAGTTCTCCCTGGTGACACTAACCTGGGAAAGACCGAGGAACTTCCTGCAAATGTTTCACTTCAGTCACGATGGACAGCTCATTTTTCTCACACCATCAGACTCAACGAGTGGAGAAAAATTATCAAAATATTCCTTCCGAATGTGATTTATCCAAATTTAAAGTTTTTGGGTGAAGGCTGGCAATCATTTCCTGGCAGTTATCATAATTATTCCCGATCTCTGGATGAAAGTGTTCTGTACATACAGTTCAGTCTCGTACCACCAACTTCATTGTGCCCTCCGGGGGTAGAGGCATCTTCTGTTAAGAACCAGTGGCCTACATAACGTATGTATCATGTACTCTATCTGATGAATACAGCCATGTAGCCAGAGAAGTGGAAATGTAGAGTGTGAGAAAGTATGAGTGTGTGTAACATACACCAGCTTGGGTTAAACGTACACCAGCTTGGGTCTAACATACTCCAGCTTGGGCCTAACATACTCCAGCTTGGGTCTAACACACTCCATCTTGCTATTCCTTTTTGACTCCTCTTCGTTAACTCCAATCCCATTTTCTTCCTATAATTCAGTAGTCGTCAGTCTTCCATTTTCTTATCTTCCATTCGTTCACGTAAGTATTTGCGAGTGATTCTAAAAATTCCATTTAATTTCTTTCCTTTCCTTTCTTTCTTTTTCGTTGCCTGGTTGCTTGGTTGATCATCAAGTCCATCAACTACTCAAAGGGTCATCAATGCTGCAAATCACTTGTTCACCACCAGTGATGAATACTTTTACACCTAATATCTCATTTCACAAACACTGAATAATGTATCCAATATATCCAATGCTCTGTTTTCTTGATGCTAAGTAGCAGTAGGTTGACTGATGCTGTGTTGGTAGTCCTGTTTCCATGTGTCAGTTGCAGAAATCTGGTGGTGGTGGTGGCGAAGCGAGGTTAATAGTTGTGACGGATGATGCAGCTGTGTAGTGTTGGGCCCCCTGAATGGGGCCCAATTTATATGTTCATATTATCTTTCGGATTATTTTATTTTCCCAACATTTTCATTAATAGCTAAAATGAAAATATCTCGCTTTATATAATTGTTTGATTTTTTATATTAGCTTTTGAATGTAGGTGGGATGTTATATTTTTATTGTGCTCCCTGTTGGAGAGTTGTGACTGGCTGTTTGCTCTCGCAAACTGCTTAGCTAACTACCGGCTCACTTGTGTCAGGCGGTACCTGTTGGCGTCTCTGGCGTACCACTGGCTAGTCACGAGGTCGCACCTGATGTTGGAGCTGCCCTCCCTACGTCTTGACCTAGAAGCATCTCTCTTGTCTCTTGTCTCTCTGGCCGCTTGTTCGTGATTTAGACTATTTTGGTAGAGTATGATTTCGTTGATGAGCTGAAACATACTACCTGTAACTCTGTTCACAGAGCTTTGTTCAGACTTAGTGATTTTTGATGTTTTCCTGAGGTTGTGTCGTACTGGCGCTACTGGCATCCTGTTCAGCCTAGTCCTAAGTTAACGCTTCTGACCTTTGTGGCATCTACACACTGCCGTAGTCGGGGATTTGGTTATGCTGAAATTAGATTCAGTATTAAGGGAGTTTTATGCCGTTTGTGGAGGATCTGCTGTTGGTCCCCAGTTAGGGTTGTTCTCTCTCTGTTCCTAACGTTGTGCTTCTGGTACATTATTGCTGTTTGGCGAATGGTTCGACATATTGCTAAATCAAACTGTGTGATTGCCTTGATGGCCGAGAAGATAGATTTGTGGACTAATTGTCAGTCAATGTTTAAGTCCATCGAGTCGAGTCCCACTGAGACATAAGCACCCTGAGCACATACACACATTCTCTCACACACTTGTATACACTATTATTCTTATACTTGATATCAACGTATCAGACGGTACTCGTGAGTCGTACTGGTACGAAATATGCCCTCAGTACTATACTACTGTATGTACAATTTAACATTGAACTAAAAGAGAAGGGTAGGAGCTTATTGTTACAAAAAACGCGATTCTAAAAGCTTAGAGATCTCCAGTGAATACTAGAAAGGACTGCCCTTCTAGCATCCAGCCTGTTACTGGGTTTTCGTAACAAGTAGTCAGTATCCTTGTCCAATTATCCATTAGAATTCAGTATGATTCAATAGTGCTTCAGGATTACAACTGGTAGGCTACTAACTAGAGAAAATAAAATTTAATAAATTTATTAAGTCTAGAGGTATATTATCAAATTAAATTAAATTAAATTAATCACAGTAATCAAAATAATATCACTTCTCTTGAGTACAATATTATTGTGCTGAAAGCACATATCACATTTATAATTCTTAAGTACCGTCTGGTACATTAACATTTAATAAATTAGACACATGTGCAACTCTTGGGTATCTTTGAGGAAACGTTTCGCCACACAGTGGCTTCATCAGTCCATACAAAGGAGAATCTTGAAGAACCATTCAGGGGTTGCAACACTTATATCCTAAATTATATCAAACCTGTTTTCTTTGATATTGTCCACCTAGACACCTTCGTTATGAAAGATCTCAAATTTTATTTCGTTGGTCTGAGTTCAGTCAGTTAGAATTCCAAACGGCTATCAAATTGTCTCTTGACTTTATTGAATAACTAGACTAGAATTTATTCTGACAGACTGTTACAAAACCAGAAACAGGCTAGATTCTAGAGGTGGATCAATAAGTTGACCTTCTAGTATTCTCTGGAGATGTCTATACTTTATGGATATGGCATTTTGTAACAGTGGTTGATGATTTTGGTGGTTAATGTATCAGCGGAAGTGTAGCAAACCATACCACGGGTAGGGTTAGAACCCGCGATCAGACTCGCAAAACTCCAGACCGTCCCGTTTGCCACTGTTCGTCACTGCCACGATAGCTGCAGATTCGTCTATAAAAACCTGCATTTGTGGTCACAGCGAGGCCTATGCTAACCTTCCTATTGTGCAAAAATATATCTAACTGGACGAATCTTATTGTAGCCAGCTGGTCCAGTGGCTAATGCGACGGTATGGAGTTTTGTGACTCGGATCGCTGGTTCTAACCCCACCCCTGGTATGGCTTGTTTGCAATCGTGTCATTACGATTTCGTGAATCAAGTGTAGCACCTGAATGGCTGCGTCAGAATGGTGGTAGACGTTGATACAATTCTATGTAGGTGATTATAGCATGTCAGTGAGGAACAATGATTGTGTGGGAGGTGGGAGGTGTGTGTAGTTTAATAAAACCGAATACACCAGTAGTGTGCTGCTACCTTATTCTATATGATAGTCACACTGGTAACAAAAGCATGGTGAGGGAGATGCAGCTGTTGTTTTTGTGTGGTTGGGGTATTAATGATTTCTGGGCAGTTGTGATAGTGATTTGTATAGATGTAGTGGTAATATATAGGTGGAAACGGTTATACTGATTTTACTGTTATTTGTTGTTGTAATAGTGGCGACCATTGTAGTGGTTGTGGTCGTTGTGTTTGAGGTAGTTGCGTTGTTCTGGTAGCTACAGAGTTAGTATCTACAGTAGTAGTAGAGATAGCGATCGTGATGCTGGGGTGATGGTGGAGGAGTGACAGTGTAGTGCAGGTGTGGTGTGTTGTGATACAGAAGTGCTGTGGTGTGGTGCAGTGTTGTGCTATGATACAGGTGTGGTGTGGTGCAGTGTTGTGCTGTAGGCGTGTTGTGGTGTAGGCGTGTTGTGGTGTAGGCGTGTTGCGGTGTGAGGCAGTTGTGTTGTGGTGTAGTGCAGGTATGTTGAGGTGTGGTGTAGGCGTGTTGTGGTGTGATGCATGTGTGCCGTGGTGTGGTGCATATGCGCTCTGGTGTGGTGCATGTGTGCTCTGGTGTGGTGCAGGTATGTTGTGGTGTGGTGCAGGTATGTTGTGGTGTGGTGCATTTGTGGTGCATGTGTGCTCTGGTGTGGTGCAGGTATGTTGTGGTATGGTGCAGGTATGTTGTGGCGTGGTGCATTTGTGGTGCATGTGTGACGTGGTCTGGTGCAGGTGTGCTCCGGTGTGGTGCAGGTTTGCTCCAATGTGGTGCAGGTGTGCTCCAGTGTGGTGCAGGTTTGCTCCAATGTGGTGCAGGTGTGCTCCAGTGTGGTGCAGGTTTGCTCCAATGTGGTGCAGGTGTGCTCCAGTGTGGTGCAGGTGTGTTGTGATGCAGGTGTGGTGCAGGTGTGCTGTGGTTTGTTGCAGGCGTGTTGTGGTGTTGTGCAGTTGTGCTGTGGTGTAGGAGTGTTGTGTGGTGCAGGTGCGGTGTAGTGGTGTGTGTTGTTGTGTGGTGCAGGTGCGGTGTAGTGAGGTGTGTTGTTGTGTGGTGCAGGTGTGGTGTAGTGAGGTGTGTTGTTGTGTGGTGCAGGTGCGGTGTAGTGAGGTGTGTTGTTGTGTGGTGCAGGTGCGGTGTAGTGAGGTGTGTTGTTGTGTGGTGCAGGTGCGGTGTAGTGAGGTGTGTTGTTGTGTGGTGCAGGTGTGGTGTAGTGAGGTGTGTTGTTGTGTGGTGCAGGTGTGGTGTAGTGAGGTGTGTTGTTGTGTGGTGCAGGTGTGGTGTAGTGAGGTGTGTTGTGTGGTGCAGGTGTGGTGTAGTGAGGTGTTGTTGTGTGGTGCAGGTGTGGTGTAGTGAGGTGTGTTGTGTGGTGCAGGTGTGGTGTAGTGAGGTGTGTTGTGTGGTGCAGGTGTGGTGTAGTGAGGTGTGTTGTGTGTTGTTTTGTGGTGCAGGTGTGGTGTAGTGAGGTGTGTTGTGTGGTGCAGGTGTGGTGTAGTGAGGTGTGTTGTGTGGTGCAGGTGTGGTGTAGTGAGGTGTGTTGTGTGGTGCAGGTGTGGTGTAGTGAGGTGTGTTGTGTGGTGCAGGTGTGGTGTAGTGAGGTGTGTTGTTGTGTGGTGTAGTGAGGTGTGGTGTAGTGAGGTGTGTTGTTGTGTGGTGTAGTGAGGTGTGTTGTGTGGTGCAGTGAGGTGTGTTGTGTGTTGTGTGGTGCAGGTGTGGTGTAGTGAGGTGTGTTGTTGTGTGGTGCAGGTGTGGTGTAGTGAGGTGTGTTGTTGTGTGGTGCAGGTGTGGTGTAGTGAGGTGTGTTGTTGTGTGGTGCAGGTGTGTTGTGATGCAAGAGTGTTGTTGGGGGGGCAGGTATGTTGTGATGCAGGATTGTTGTTGTGTGGTGCAGGTGTGTTGTGATGCAGGAGTGTTGTTGTGTGGTGCAGATGTGTTGTGATGCAGGAGTGTTGTTGTGTGGTGCAGGTGTGTTGTGATGCAGGAGTGTTGTTGTGTGGTGCAGGTGTGTTGTGATGCAGAAGTGTTGTTGTGTAGTGCAGATGTGTTGTGATGCAGGAGTGTTGATGGGGGGCAGGTATGTTGTGATGCAGGATTGTTGTTGTGTGGTGCAGGTGTGTTGTGATGCAGGAGTGTTGTTGTGTGGTGCAGGTGTGTTGTGATGCAGGAGTGTTGTTGTGTGGTGCAGGTGTGTTGTGATGCAGGAGTGTTGTTGTGTGGTGCAGGTGTGTTGTGATGCAGAAGTGTTGTTGTGTAGTGCAGGTGTGTTGTTGTGTGGTGCAGGTGTGTTGTGATGCAGGAGTTATTGTGTGGTGCAGGTGTGTTGCTGTGTGGTACAGGTGTGTTGTGATACAGGAGTGTTGTTGTGTGGTACAGGTGTGTTGTGATACAGGAGTGTTGTGTGGTACAGGTGTGTTGTGATGCAGGAGTGTTGTTGTGTGGTACAGGTGTGTTGTGATGCATGAGTGTTGTGTGGTGCAGGTGTGTTGTGATGCAGGAGTGTTGTGTGGTACAGGTGTGTTGTGATGCAGGAGTGTTGTTGTGTGGTACAGGTGTGTTGTGATGCAGGAGTGTTGTTGTGTGGTACAGGTGTGTTGTGATGCAGGAGTGTTGTTGTGTGGTACAGGTGTGTTGTGATGCAGGAGTGTTGTTGTGTGGTACAGGTGTGTTGTGATGCATGAGTGTTGTGTGGTGCAGGTGTGTTGTGATGCATGAGTGTTGTGTGGTGCAGGTGTGTTGTGATGCATGAGTGTTGTGTGGTGCAGGTGTGTTGTGATGCATGAGTGTTGTGTGGTGCAGGTGTGTTGTGATGCATGAGTGTTGTGTGGTGCAGGTGTGTTGTGATGCAGGAGTGTTGTGTGGTACAGGTGTGTTGTGATGCAGGAGTGTTGTTGTGTGGTACAGGTGTGTTGTGATGCAGGAGTGTTGTTGTGTGGTACAGGTGTGTTGTGATGCATGAGTGTTGTGTGGTACAGGTGTGTTGTGATGCAGGAGTGTTGTGTGGTGCAGGTGTGTTGTGATGCATGAGTGTTGTGTGGTACAGGTGTGTTGTGATGCAGGAGTGTTGTTGTGTGGTACAGGTGTGTTGTGATGCAGGAGTGTTGTTGTGTGGTGCAGGTGTGTTGTGATGCAGGAGTGTTGTTGTGTGGTACAGGTGTGTTGTGATGCATGAGTGTTGTGTGGTACAGGTGTGTTGTGATGCAGGAGTGTTGTTGTGTGGTACAGGTGTGTTGTGATGCAGGAGTGTTGTTGTGTGGTACAGGTGTGTTGTGATGCAGGAGTGTTGTTGTGTGGTGCAGGTGTGTTGTGATGCATGAGTGTTGTGTGGTACAGGTGTGTTGTGATGCAGGAGTGTTGTTGTGTGGTGCAGGTGTGTTGTGATGCATGAGTGTTGTGTGGTACAGGTGTGTTGTGATGCAGGAGTGTTGTTGTGTGGTACAGGTGTGTTGTGATGCAGGAGTGTTGTTGTGTGGTGCAGGTGTGTTGTGATGCATGAGTGTTGTGTGGTACAGGTGTGTTGTAATGCAGGAGTGTTGTGTGGTGCAGGTGTGTTGTGATGCAGGAGTGTTGTTGTGTGGTACAGGTGTGTTGTAATTGCAGAGTGTTGTTGTGTGGTACAGGTGTGTTGTAATGCAGGAGTGTTGTGTGGTGCAGGTGTGTTGTGATGCAGGAGTGTTGTTGTGTGGTACAAATGTGTTGTGATGCCGGAGTGTTGTTGTGTGGTACAGGTGTGTTGTGATGCAGGAGTGTTGTGTGGTGCAGGTGTGTTGTGATGCAGGAGTGTTGTGTGGTACAGGTGTGTTGTGATGCAGGAGTGTTGTGTGGTACAGGTGTGTTGTGATGCAGGAGTGTTGTGTGGTACAGGTGTGTTGTGATGCAGGAGTGTTGTTGTGTGTTACAGGTGTGTTGTGATGCCGGAGTGTTGTTGTGTGGTACAGGTGTGTTGTGATGCCGGAGTGTTGTTGTGTGGTACAGGTGTGTTGTGATGCAGGAGTGTTGTTGTGTGGTACAGGTGTGTTGTGATGCCGGAGTGTTGTTGTGTGGTACAGGTGTGTTGTGATGCAGGAGTGTTGTGTGGTGCAGGTGTGTTGTGATGCAGGAGTGTTGTGTGGTACAGGTGTGTTGTGATGCAGGAGTGTTGTGTGGTACAGGTGTGTTGTGATGCAGGAGTGTTGTGTGGTACAGGTGTGTTGTGATGCAGGAGTGTTGTTGTGTGTTACAGGTGTGTTGTGATGCCGGAGTGTTGTTGTGTGGTACAGGTGTGTTGTGATGCCGGAGTGTTGTTGTGTGGTACAGGTGTGTTGTGATGCAGGAGTGTTGTTGTGTGGTACAGGTGTGTTGTGATGCCGGAGTGTTGTTGTGTGGTACAGGTGTGTTGTGATGCCGGAGTGTTGTTGTGTGGTACAGGTGTGTTGTGATGCAGGAGTGTTGTGTGGTGCAGGTGTGTTGTGATGCAGGAGTGTTGTGTGGTACAGGTGTGTTGTGATGCAGGAGTGTTGTGTGGTACAGGTGTGTTGTGATGCAGGAGTGTTGTGTGGTACAGGTGTGTTGTGATGCAGGAGTGTTGTTGTGTGTTACAGGTGTGTTGTTGTATGATGCAGGTGTAGTGTGCTGCTGTCGGTTTCTCAAAGCAAACATTCACTTTCCGCCCGCTGTATATTCCACTTTATGATTGCCACTTGACACAGAGACAAATGTAGCGCTACAGACATAGTCATTATTTCCCCCAGTAAATAATATTACAGACAACAAATTTATAAGAAGAAAAACAATTCAGTGTTGAGCGTTGACAGAAGAGTAAAGACAGAGGCTGCTATTTTTCATTCAGTGTACTATTTCACTGTAGCAAGGCTGACGTCGTTAGATTTTTAAGGCGAAGCGGTTTGTTTACCCCAAATCCGAAATGTTCTGCATAACGGGGCTCTCTGCATGCACAACTGAATGTCGACATCTCTGTATAAACATTATCATGTGGAAATAAATCTTCGTATTTGTCTATAACCGGCACGATCATGTGAATACACAAAATTATTAGAATCGTGGGAGAGCGCTAAGCTCGTAGGATTATACAGCGCATGTGGGGGGGGGGGGAGAGAGGGAAGGTATTCAGGTTCAATTCAGGGAACTGGAGCACAGATTCAACTCCCTAGATCAAGAGCCCCTCACCAACGTCAAGGAACTTGAGGGGTGTGAATACACAAAAGGCATAAGAACTAGGCTCCAAGAGGGTTAACAGGAGTACCTTTATATATATTTGTATGTATTTGGTGTTTTATTTTCATCAGTAAGATACAGTTATATATCACAAAGACTGTTAAGATGTCTGTCTTTATATTCCTCAATAAGAGGATAATTAATCACATAGTGTTCAAGAGAGTAGTGGAAAATGTCGTTTGATTTTCCAAGACCGTAACATTACCCCAGCTGGGGGAAGGAAGGAGGGAAAGTCGATAGGCCCACCATGCCTACGAGGTGCCACATTCATTACACACACTTAATTTGTAAGACTTAGCCTAGTAACGATGCCTCCATAGGCTAATGCCCACATCACCCCTCGTAAGTACTCTCGAGGGTATTAAATGCGCATTTTGTACACTGGGGCTACGTGCCCCAGTGGCTACATACCTGGGCCTACGTGCCCCAGTGGCTACATACCTGGGCCTACATACCTCACCATGATCTGCAGTGCAACCGTCTATCACATCACAATGCCCAAGTGAGAATAGGTATCTAGGAATGGGGTGGCAAGTTCCTAATCTGGATCCCACGCTGACTGGACATGGGTCACTAACCTAACCAGTCAGAACCCACAGACACCCTGTATTCTACACAAGAGTGACCATAGGGCTGACCACATGCTGCATTTTACATTTAGTTTGACGATCGTCTGTGTGTCTGTTAAGCTGCCAGAAGCACTTGTAACTAAGCCTAAGCCTGTCTACTGAAACATCAGTTACAGATCTACTTACGCTTCCATGTTTCCGTGAAATTTAAGCTTATTAGTTACTTTTCTTATATCACTGCTGAAGTTTGGCACAGATATGCCAGCTATATCCACCTTTTTCCTTCAAGGTATTTTCTTTGGCCATTTTGCCAACTTTATCATGCAGGATTATTCCTGAATGATAAAGTTAGTCGGTCGATAAATATAGTTCTAAGTCTGAGTACATCTATAACTGTAATATAAACATTGATAAATGCATTTATAAAGCAACTTGCAATGTAAACAGACTGAGGTATAATAAAATTAAAATGACGAAGATTTATTTTTTTTATTTTTTGTTTAATCTATAATAATCAAGGAGTCAAACTTATTGTCGTAAGTTAACTTTAATGGCATTACAATGGAAAACAATTCAGTTTCTAAGGTGGAAGCACAGTTGTTAATTCTTACGCCTCTCAGCCTGTTAGCGTTAAGGTAGCAACAAGAGCAGATCCTGCCCTGCCTGTAGACTCCTGCTTATATCCAGCAGCATATATACTGTAATTTGTGGTACGTATTTATTAGTTAATGGAGTAAATTCTTCTTCAACAGTTGCCTTTCCAAGTGAATTAAGGGAGGGATTTCTAGTGATGAAGTTTATGGAGGTGGGAATTTTAAGATATATCGTAATAAATTAATACAACCTCCATAGAAGGGTGAAATGCTTTTGTCTACAGAAATACAATACCTCCAGGTTTTAATAATCCATTTAGATCTGTGCTTATTCAAATGTTTAGTAAGATTTATGGTAACAGAGTCTTGTTCATTTCTTAACATTGTTATGTCAAGTACAGTAATACTTGCTGTTATCCTTTCACTGTTACTAAGAATACGAGGCTCCTTTATCACAGAGAATCTTGGTAGTTTTAGCTCACAAAATCGTAATAACACGCTTGCAAACAAATCAGGGAACGGATGGGGTTTGAACCCATGGCAAGTAAGTCAAAGTCACAAGCTAGTGTGTTTCAAACCTCACTTGCTGTGGGTTGAAGCCCTACCCGTTCCGTAATTTGTTAGTTTTAGGGCAGCCAAGAATAATCCTTAGAGAATTGTTTTGCATTTGCTCCGAGCGCCGAAAAAGATTTTCTTTACCTATCATTAACTGGGCGAGACATAATATAGCCCAGATACACTTTTCTCACTATTCTTACGTTGGCAGCATAGTTGGGGTTGTATCTAGCATAACATCACAGAGAAAATTTAGGCTACCTTTCTATTTTTAGTTGCGATACTGTGGATTTGCTGAGAGGTCTACGTCAAACCACGATATCTTAAAGAATGAACGTTGTTAGTATTCTCACAGTGCAAACAAATGGGTGACGCATGTTGTTTGTTAATATCTTAGTTTTAGATGAAGCTGTTGATTAAACTTGTTACTTTATTCGGGCAAATGAACATACTCTGGAAGCCTCCAATCCCATTGATCTCTGCACTGCTTAAAGTAAGAAGTTTCATTCAATCGGAGAGGCTATCATTAAGCCATGTCTAGGAAAAGCAATGATGCTTGTCCATGTAGTTACACCAGCAGGGTTATGGTTGTGGCTTCAGTGTTTGTTGTTACAGTATCAGAATTATGCTGGTGGTGATGTGTCTGAGGGCAATGTGTGGTGTGAATATAATGCAGAGAATTTGTAGCTTGGAGATTAAAAGGAGGTGCGGGATTTCTGAAAGTATTATCCAGAGGGCTGAGGAGGGGCTGATGAGGTGGTTCGGACATTTAAAGAGGGTGGAACGATATAGAATGACTTGGAGAGCATATAAATCTGTAGTGGAAGGAAGGCGGTGTAGGGGTTGTTCTTGGAAAGGTTGGAGGGAAGAGGGTTTGTGTGTGAGGGGCTTGGACTTCCAGCAAGCATGCGTGAGCGTGTTAGACAACAGAGAGTGGAGGCAAATGATTTTTTATGATATTAGAGTGTGAGCCAAGTAACATTTATGAAGGGATTCAGGGGAACCGGTTAGTCGGACTCGAGTCCTGGAGGTAGAAAGTAGTGTCTGCTCTCTGAAGTAGGGGTGAAGATATGTTGCAGTTTTTTAACTTTAGTGTAGGCACGCCTCTGGCAAGACAGTAATGAACTGAGTGATGATAAAAGTGATTCTTCTTTTTCGGGTCACACTGCCTTGGTGGGAAACGGCCGATATGTTAATTGTAAAAAAAAGTCTTATTAAGGAAAATAAGATCCCAGATATATTAAGCAAGTATACTAAATCTGCTTGCAACAAATGTGAACTGTGGATGTAACTCCAGAGGTATTTATACAAACCCTTTCTTGAGGCCTAGTTCCTAGGTCTTTCGTGTATCCACATGCTCTTGCGCTACCCTCCACAGGATGGATATGGATGCGCAAACTAGCCTCTTCGGCGGCAAAATCCAATCAAAACCCTCTTATTTGCCACAACGTATTGCTTACAGGTGGACGTTTCTTCAATAATATACCATTAAAACCAAAACAAGAAATTAACTGGATATTATTCATGACTTACGACGTGCGGCACCTGTGACCAAGTCTAACATTACACAACAATCACACTGATTATTTTATTTTTAACATATAACTTGTCATGTTTTTAATCTTCTGAAAGAGTCTTGTGTGCAAATCTAAATGCAGAATTGTTGATGCACAGAGATAAAAATCATTCAATTTTATTTTATGAATGCTGTATTTTTTTTTAGCCTAAGGAACGAAATATTTTATACACGATGTTCTTCCAGCACGATTTCTATTTTTTTTTGACTCAAGAAATCGTAATGACACGATTGCAAATAAACCATACCCCCGGCCGGGATTGAACCCGAGGTCATAGTCTCAAAACTCCAGCCCGTCGCGTTAGCCACTAGACCAGCTAGCCACAATAAGATTCATCCAACTAGGTATATTTCTACACCATAGGAAGGTTAGCACAGGCACCTCTGTGACCACAAATGCAAGTTTTTACAGACGAATCTCCAGCTAGCAAGACCGTGACGAACTCTAGCTCAAGTCCCTTCACTGTCTAGTGGCTAACGCGACGGGCTGGAGTTTTGAGACACTATGACCGCGGGTTCAATCCCGGCCGGGGGTATGGTTTATTTGCAATCGTGTCATTACGATTTCTTGAGTCATGTTGACGGCAGTGAAGGGACTTGAGCTAGAGTTCGTCACGGCCAGGCTAGCTGGAGATTAGTCTGTAAAAACTTGCATTTGTGGTCACAGAGGTGCCTGTGCTAACTTTCCTATGGTGTAGAAATATACCTAGTTGGATGAATCTTATTGTGGCTAGCTGGTCTAGTGGCTAACGCGACGGGCTGGAGTTTTGAGACTCTATGACCGCGGGTTCAATCCCGGCCGGGGTTATGTTTTTTTTTTTTTTTGTTATTTAAATTAGAAAGGATAGGGAGGTTATGACTTCATTGTCCAGCATAACGGGTAAAAGTTCCAAAAAACTTGACCACTGAACTAATGGGTGAGAATAACATATTTGGTCCAACTGGCCACTGTCGAAACCATGGTCGTTGAAGGACTGATTCCAGAGGCAAGGTTCCAGTAGTACTTCCGTCACCTCCCTCTGGTCCAGAGATTAACCTCAGCCGATGGCCAGAAAGAAAAAGCACCTTGAAACTAGATTCTCTAAAGCCAACCAGAGCCTGGAAAACCTCATTAAGATACAACTGGCTATCAGGTCATAACAATTACTACTATTACATTCATGGACTATCACTAAGGTGTATTCATAATTTTCATTTAACTGACTTTACAAGAGTAAAATATTCGTATTTAAGATGATCTACAGCTGTGACTTAACAAATAACGAGCTAAGAGAAACAAAACAGTCATTTCCGTAGTCTAAGAGAGTCGAATATTTACAAGTGTTTGATGAATTATCTGACGTAATTCTCCAAACACCGTAGAGTCACAAAGGAGACAAAAAAACTGCAGTAAAGAGCTTCACTATAAGAGTCAGAAAATAGAGGAAAAGACGATACTGAGGGTCACCCGGACATAGAACTGCTGTAAGATACACTTCCGGGGAAGATCCTTGATGCAGGTAATTATACCCGTTTTTCTCCCTTTCCTTGGATCGAGCATGATTGTCTATCATTTCCACAGGCAGGCTTAGCTCGACAACAACCGACACTAACAACCAACCACTAACAACACAAAACAACCACTAACAACACAAAACAGCAACCAATAGTAACATTCAACAATAACTAACAAACCACAAACAACCAATAACAGCAACACAAAACAACCAAAAACAACCAACACTAAACAACCAACCAATATCACATAACATCCAAAAGCCAAAGACAACCAACAGTAACACAAAACAACTAAAAGCAACCAACCAACAGCAGCAACAGCAACAACAGCAACCAACCAACAATGCAAAACAACAACGAAACGATAACTCTACCTTTCTCTTATGAACATAACTGTCAGTAATACCTGTCATCCAACACGGAATTTTGTGAATGTATTGCAGTATGAGCTGTCACACGTGGGTCGGCAACTTACGACCCGTGGGTCAGCAACCTACTACCAGTGGGTCAGCAACCTACGACCAGTGGGTCAGCAACCTACGACCCGTGAGCCGTATCTGACGCATAACCCGACATACTCCTGCCCGCAGTTCCTAAGAGAAATATATCAACCTGGCCCACAGGCTTTTTCTTTTTTCGGACTTCCGCCATCTTGAATTCTAAGACAAATGAAGCTTGGCAGTTCTACGATCAGCTGTGGCGGGATACCCAAAACAAAAGCAATAATAGCGCTCGATAAGAATACAGATACAAAATACATCGCCCATTAAAAAATAGTTATAATAATAGCCATTAATTTTTAAAGGAGTGGATGGATAAGCCAGCGGAAGGCCTCGGTCAGATGACCAAAAGCTCCAATGGCGGGTCATCTTACGACCAAGACCCGCGTCAGGAAACACTTGTCCTGTTCCCTAACAAACCTCACCTAACCGCTCAGTTGCAGTGTTTGTGGAGTAAATTCCGTCTCCTACGTTGTTGAGTTTGTTCAACTGGTACCTATGAAGGTACCTATGTTCAGTAGACATAATATTTCTTAATATATAAATATATATCGTACTATGCATTATTATCACTTCTTCAGCGTTAGGTGTAGCCGCCATCCCCTCACAGACATGTACTCTGACCCACAGGCAGGACACAGTTGCCAACCCCTGCGAGACTCGCACCATCTAGTGTATACAATTTACCACATTAACACCAGGGAAAAAATACTTATAATCCCTCATGGTATGAGATAATACAAGATTGAGTGGTAGAGGAATAAGTAAGGTGGACGAATGGAGAAAAAAGCAACAAATCCCGAAAAGGTGAGAGGGCACAAGAATGCGCGACGAACTGCAAAAGCCTAAGAAATCGCAAGAAAATGCATTGTGCGTTTCATACATTAGTTAAGGTATGATACAGTGATGTGATTCGTTTGCACTCGTGTCGTTCCGATTTCGCGAGACATAAATACAGGTGATAAGGAGAGGCAGGTGACAATCAAAAGTACATGAAAACAGGAGAACAGATTAGAGTTTGCCGCCTAAGTGGCTAGTTTATTGTGCATCTCATACCCATTCTGTGGATGGTAGTGGCTAGTTTGTGGTACACAAACTAGCCACTCATACCCATCCTGTGGATGGTAATGGCTAGTTTATTGTGCACACCATACCCATCCTGTGGATGGTAGTGGCTAGTTTATTGTTTATCTCGTACCCATCCTGTGGATGGTAGTGGCTAGTTTGTGTACCTCATACCGATCCTGTGGATGGTAATGGCTAGTTCATTATGCACACCATACCCATCCTGTAGATGGTAGTGGCTAGTTTATTGTGCACACCATACCCATCCTGTGGATGGTAGTGGCTAGTTTATTGTGCACTCCATATCCAACCTGTGGATGGTAACACAAGAGCGTATGGATACACAAATCATTTAGGAACTAGGACCCCAAAAGGGTTAACAGGAGAAAATCTGGGTTTAGATCAACAATTAACTATTCTGTTGTATACAAATTTTAATATGTCTGGAATCTTATTTTCATTAATAAGATATCTTGACATATTAAATAGATTATTGTATTGTTTGTCGCTATATTCCACGCAGAGGTAAACAGGAAATCGTGAATAACGAGCAAGGAAACCCTTAAGGGTGAAAGGGTTGTACGCTAGACACCAGCTTAGAAAATGGCTTACACGAACTACCGTTGAAATTTGCATGTCATACACAAATTATGATCATCAGAGCTTGTAAAATAAAGTCACAGGCTAAGCAGCGGATGTCGTGCCGAGCTCAGGAGGGTTAGCCTGAGCTCAGGAAGACTGCAGTCTTGGATGGTGATAGTTGCAGCGTCTTGGGGAATAGTTCAGCGTCTTGAGAGTGTTTTGCAGCGCCTTGATAGTGTTGCAGCGCCTTGATAGTGTTGCAGCACCTTGAAATATGAGGTGATGAGGAAACCCCGGCTAGAAGAACGATAATTTCTAGAGCTGAGACCCAACGTAATGGTGGGAAAACTGACAACAACACACGAAGGATTGGGTAATATTAGAAACAGACAGAGG
The DNA here is from genome assembly GCF_038502225.1 of Cherax quadricarinatus. Taxonomy (NCBI): domain Eukaryota; kingdom Metazoa; phylum Arthropoda; class Malacostraca; order Decapoda; family Parastacidae; genus Cherax; species Cherax quadricarinatus. Next base: position 3,552,951 of record NC_091371.1, on the reverse strand, counting down.
CATAATTTACACCTGACCCACGGGTTAAAAATGGAAACTTTGAGACAATTCGTTTTGTATTCGACCATTATCAAGACGCTAAACTAGAAATGTCTATGTATCCGCTTCTATTAGGTTAATTGTGAATTGCTACAGCTGTGGTATTGTAATTATTCTGATATATAAAGTGAGTGAGTGAGTGAGTGAGTGAGTGAGTGTGTGTGTGTGTGTGTGTGTGTGTGTGTGTGTGTGTGTGTGTGTGTGTGTGTGTGTGTGTGTGTGTGGTTGCAGGGTTCGACTCCCAGCTCGTGGCTCCGATCCCCAAGATGCTGCTTGCCAGATTCACTCCCTCCTACCCTCAGGGACCCTGGAGTACCTTCTCTTAAACCTGCGTATGGTCCCTGCCTCCACCACTTCTTCATTTCTATCATTCCACTTCGCTATCACTCTGAGACTGAAGAAATACTTCCTGATATCTTTGTGGCTCGTTCCTTTAGCTTCCAGTTGTCACAGAGTATTAGTTTCTCGCCTTTCAAACAACCTTTCCCTGTCTACCCCATCAACTCCTGAGTATTTTGTGTTATTATATCTCCTCTGTTCTTCTGTCATCCACTGTTGTTAGTTTGAACTTGTTAACCTCTGGTATCTCACATTCCTTAGCTCAGGAACAAGCCTCGTTGCATACTTCTGCACTTTCTCCAATTTCTAAACATGGTTTTTCAGATCTGGGTTCCATTGTGGTGTTGCATACTCTAGGATGGGTCCGACAGAGAGACCGTCTATTAGATGATCCTGCAGCGCAGGTAACCCTGGCTTACCAACACGAACCACAACCTTTCAGTCTAGCAATTAAAGAACACTAGGATGGTAATCTGCGAGAGACAGTGGGTACCTCAGTAGTCTTGTGGGAAAGTTGGATTAATGGAAGGGTGATCGAGGCGCTAGCTAAGGGGACCTTACACTAAAGGGCGCCGCCATCCCCCCCACAGAGGAGTGTTCTGCACAGTCTGACCACAGTTATATGATGCGTTTCAACTGCTTTATAAATGGCTTGCCAAATAAATTTACATGATCAATAGGGGAAAAAAAAGGCGAGATTGTTGAAATAATGTTTAGTAAGACACGAGTAGAATTTTAGTTACAAGGCCCCCATAGTCTGCATAACATAGCCCCTCCCCACAAGTTGCTTATTCTGTAGCCTCAAAAATCTGCTTAATCCGGGACCACAAAACGTTATTTAACCTGGGATTTCACACAAGCTGCTTACTCTGCTCTCTCCCACAATCTGGTTTGCCTGGTGACCCCTATAAACCGTTTGGTCTGGGACCTTCCCCACAAGCTTCTTGTGCTGGGACCCCCAAAAGTTTCTTACTTTGGGACCCCAACAACTCTCTGGTCCTGGGTACATCAGATCAGGACTGTAGCCAATTCTGAGGGTCCTGGTCCCAGACCAAACCTTCTGTTTGCTGGCGCGATCGACCAGGCTCTTAAAATCAGCCGAATGCAGACCTCTTGAAGACAGCTTATAAGGTTTGTTAGTAATAACCCTTAGAGAAACGTTTTGAAGTGTTCTGGTCCCCTTACACTTAGTGAGTTTCTTCATATTATGCTTTTCAATGGGAATATTTAATATTTTCTGCCTTGCCTGTTGCTTTATGGAGTTCAGTGATTTTGGACCAATCCCTTAAAAAAATTCCAAGTGTAGATTTTGATGTTAATTTCTCACTTACATTAAGGCAGAACCATTCCAGGGACATTAAGTTTTATGAGTATTTCAGATATTTGCCTGAATTTATACCGGAAGTGAAGGTTTTGGGTATATTCTCCAACTGTACTATTTTACCTGCCTTGAAGGGAACCTTTTTGCATACAGCAATAACCCAGCTTAGAGAGAACAGTTTAATGACTGTCATCACTGGCTTGGTATCTCTTGTTTTGAATGTTCTAGTTATCCAGCACATCATTTTTTAGCAGATGTAATAACGATATGATTTGTTTTGACCCACTGGTGTCCTTCAATCTTATCCCCCCAGGATGCCACCCACACCAGTCGTTTTATGCCTAGGTACCTACTAACTGCTAGGTGACCAGGGACAGCAGGAGTAAGGAAACACACCCAACGTTTCCACACGGCCGGGGATTGAACAAATAACACTCAGTAACATTATGATTTCCAAACCTTTCACATTAAACGTCCGCTGTACTGAATGATTCGAGTTTGTGCTGTACTCTGATTCAGTCTTTATTACCTCAGTTTTCTTGGAGTTATCGAAGTTTGTCCTTAGTGAGTATCGTATTCTTGTGTCAGTGGTTCACTGGAAGACTTAAACCGAAGGTTCGCAGTTTTCTAAGTAGAGGCCACACTGATACAAAATCTAATATATTGGCCTGAGCTTGCTACCATCTGCAGCTCATAAGGCTGCCATCCCCACGAGCCCCTTTGAGGCGGGGTAGATGGCAGACCAGAGGCCTAGCTTCTCCCTACGAGCCCCGTGAGGGCGGGGAATGTGGCTAGGCCTGGGGACACTTGGTCCCAAAGATGAGGAGGTACTTGTCCCTCCTCCCATGGGAGACTTAAGTCTCGAGACACTCCCCAGATAGGGAGCCAAGGCCGGGTCACCACTACTTGGAAAAGACCCGGGCCGGGAGAATACCGGTGAATAAAATAAAAAAAAAAAAAAAAAAAAAAAAAAAAAAAAAAAAAAAAAAAACTAATATCTTCCAAGGATAATATGGCGATATGATTTACATCCCAGTCTATGTCGGATATAAGAACAAGAGAGAGATGTTAAGCGAGTTCTCTGCCTTGAACAGAGCTTTTCATTGCAGTAGCTCCTGTATTAACTTCCTTTACTATTGCTCTCTGGGTTCTGATTATTTAAATTTCTTCTGACTACTTTTCCGTTTATTCTTTTGGCACACATTTTGTGCGCTATTACACAATGGTCGCACTTGTCGAAGGCTTTTGCAAAGTCAGTGTAAACTACATCTGCATTTTGCTTGTCTTCCAAAGCATCCAAGATGTTGCCACAATGTTGTCACGATGTTATCACGATGTTGTCACAATGTCCAGCAGTTGTGAAAGGCAGGAGGGTCCCCTTTCTAAGGATTTGCTGAATTGTGTTATACACATGTTAATTCTGTGTGACTGGCAATCTTGCTTCTTCAAAGCCTTTCAAAGATGGTCATATTACCACTAACGGTCTATAGTTTTTTTCTGTAATTGTGTGATGTAGTTCAAGTGGGCTTGGTAGGTCGCTCAGGGACACCTAATTTAACCAATTAAATGGTCACACCTTGCCTTGGCAAACAGCTGTCAGACACGCCTTTCGGCTTAAGTCTGAGGTTTTTTGTTCTTGACAGCGTCATGAGCAAGCTAACAATGGCTTCTTCGAGCTCAAGCAAGGTTTGTATTTTGTCGGTAATTGTGGGAATATGGCAGAGTTTCAAGTTTAGTGAAACAATTGTGTTATTAATCTTTAAACAGATTAACAGATTACTGAACACAGTCGTACTGTGGTCTAGTATTTCCCTTATTTGTTATCGTCTGTGTAATTTCTCTGTAAAGCTGCCAAACAGACGTGGATTTTGCCCTGGATTTTGCATAAGAGAAAAAGTATTATGATACAGATTATATAGACCTGACATCAATGACACACACACATATATGCAGAGCATTTCGGGCAATTAAAATTGTCTCCAGGATGCGACCCGCACCAGTCTACTAACACCCAGGTACCTACCTGCTGCTAGGTGAACAGGGACAGAAGGTGTCACAAGGAAACACGCCCCAATGTTTCCACCCACACCAAGTATCGAACCACGGCCCTCAGTGTGTGAGCTGAAAGCGTAACCAACCGAGCTACCCATCATCTTCACCTGCACAGGGAGCTCCTCTCGTTATTTCTAACTTGCAACTTTTCTTCCTTCTTCGTACAGTATTGTCTGGAGCATTTTTATAAGCGTCAGTGAGCTTAATCCCAAAATCGTCTTCTCAACAGATGTCAGTGAGGGAACGACGACTGGATCCCAGTTGATGTTTCTTTCTATCGGTGAAATTGAATGTGTTGAATACTTCAAGACTATATTTTGCTGTTCAAGACCGGTATACATGCAGGTCTGAACCTCAATGTGGCCTGAGTTGACTATCTTCGACACCACTGGGCCCCAGACCAGGTCTTCAAAATTCGTGAATATACGGGCGGCTGTATTTTCTGGTTGTTACAGCACTGGCGTTGACCCTGTTTACTGGCTTGAGGCAAGGTATTGCAGGGACTAAGTAATTCGCATGTACGGGACTGCCTGTCCGAACTACCGTGATGGGTTTTTTTCTGCTGTTAGAGTCTTTGCTACGATCTTCAGTTCTCGGCGCCTTAAATTGAACTTCCCAAGAAAGAGGATATATGGGAAATAACATTTATATCTGATCGTTTCTCTATAAATATTAATGATTAGGGTTACCTGGAGGTTATTCCGGGGATCAACGCCCCCGCGGCCCGGTCCATGACCAGGCCTCCCGATGGATCAGGGCCTGATCAACTAGGCTGGGGTTGGGGACAATATCAAACTCTTTGCAATGCCGATATTCATTTATGTTCCGATATTGACAGATACCTTGGGAAATCCCGAAGAAGAAGAAGAAGAAGAAGAAGAAGAAGAAGAAGAAGAAGAAGAAGAAGAAGAAGAAGAAGAAGAAGAAGAAGAAGAAGAAGAAGAAGAAGAAGAAGAAGAAGAAGAAGAAGAAGAAGAAGAAGAAGAAGGAGGTTGAATATGGTATAAAATACCGACAAGCTGATGATTAAGACACGAAGAACAGTTGGGTCTCTCTATTATTGAAACGTGTCACCTACACAGTCGGCTTCGTCAGTCAAATACAGAGACAGCAGATGAAGGGGTGAAATGAAGACGATGTAATCTGTCCCTCAGCCTTAGAGAAGACACCTACGGAGCGGTCAGTCCCTCAGCCTGGAGAAGAGTTCAGCATACATGAGTAGATGTGGGTGGGTGAGAGTTAGACCTGAAAGCTTGTGCTACCAGGTCGGTTGCCGTGTTCCTCCCTTAAGTCAATTTGACCTGACCTGACTAGGTTGGGTGCATTGGCTTAAGCCGGTAGGAGACTTGGACCTGCCTCGCATGGGCCAGTAGGCCTTCCGCAGTGTTCCTTCGTTATGTTCTTATGTTCTTATCATGGAGCCGAACTCTTCCCCAAGGTTAATGGACTAATTACATCAACTTCACTTCACTACTACACCCACTACCTCTGTATTTGACTGAAGAAGCCTGCTGTGTAGGCGAAGAGTTTCATCAATGAAGATACACAACTGTTACACATCAATAAGACTGAGAATAAAAATTAATTCTTAAACACAACAATAGTAATAATAATTATAGCATTAATTAGCGGGTAATTTTATCTTCGTTTACTCCTTAATTAACATAAAGTAAACATCACATCGGATTTTCTTAGTAAACAAAAAACATTTCAGAAAGGAAGATATTATCAGCTGTTTTTTTCCAAAATCAACAAAAAAAAACTAAACGTGTTGCATGGACAACTCATTTGTTATGGGTGAATTGGGGGAGGGGGTGTGCTGGGGAGGGGGGTTGCTGGGGGGATGGGATGGTGGGGTAGGGGTTGGTGGTGGGTCAACAGAGTTTGACACTAATTCGGCTTGCCAGGGCTTGTCAACAGGTGTGCTATGATGTTCCTAGAGGGGGGGGGGTTGCTAATGAGTTTTTCGCTGGTTCAGTTTTTTTTCCAAATTACCGCCAACATGGTCAAAATATTGGGGCTAAAAATTTCACCAATAAACATTTGCGAGTGGATCTGCATACGTAAATATTCTGGATGTTTTTTTCCCTGCTTTTTTTCCCTCTCCCTCACACCTGCATAAATTTGTCCAGGTGTACAGGTGTTTCGATGCATAGTGAGCGCTACACGCGGTGACAGCCCCATTTGTCGGGCTAGTTTACGTGGCTACGGTATGATGTACATGTATATAAACATACATATATCTTTTAATATGTATGTGTATATATACTGTATATATCAAGTGCATGCACATAAATCAGTGTGCTAACACGTTAACACACACACACACACACACACACACACACACACACACACACACACACACACACACACACACACCTATAAAATCCACGCATATGAGGCAGGAACCATACATAGTTTTAAGACGAGGTATGATAAAGCTCATGGAGCAGGGAGAGGGAGGACCTAGGAGCGGTCAGTGAAGAGGCGGGGCCAGGAGCCGAGTCTCGACCCCTGCAACCACAATTAGGTGAGTACAGTTAGGCGAGTACAATTAGGTGAGTACACACACACACACACACACACACACACACTACCGGAGTGACACAAATATTAGGGTTGAGTTACATTTTGCTTCAAGTCTTCTGATGATGCTCCGACAAGATTTGAACACACTTCAGGATTTAGCAGATGAATAGTAGATATAATTTAACCCCAAACGAAAGAAAAGTTACTAAGCTGGGATACAGGGAAAGGAGGCTAAAGACAAAGTCCCATAGTTAAGATAGAGCTTGCTATCGCTGCAGAAGAGTGTAAATCTGTTGTTGCCATAAATCTAAGACCTCCAGATAGCGGGTTCAAGCCCTGTCACGCCACTGAATTGTTTCCTCTATTTATTTACGAAATGTCAGCATATTGCATGGGACATGGAAGAGACGGGATTTGAGACTGCATTGCCACACACGGCCATCAAACTCAAATGTAAACACATTGTGCAAGGTCCGCCCGGTTGCAATTTTCTCACAGAATCAGCATGTCTCTGAAGAAGGATGCTGATGTGCCTTACTCTGACGGGTGATCTATATGGCATCTGAGGTGTTCTCAATAAACATCTTCATTTCAAATATAAATTGTTTTGTGATGTTGATATGCTGCCTCAGAGCCTTGTTCCTTATCCAGCCGTGTGATAGCCTAGCAACACAGTGGCGTGCTGTAGACAATGGTGAAACAGACACACGGAGCAGAACAAGTATTTATTATTAGGTAAGACACATATGCAACAGTTAGATATCTTTATTTCGAAACGTTTCGCCTACACAGTAGGCTTCTTCAGTCGAGTACAGAAAAGTTGATAGAAGCAAGTTGATATCAGGCTCCATCCTGTCACTTCAACTTCATATTGTTTCAGACAACGGAACAATGCTCTTCTCCAGACTGAGGGACTGACCACCTCAAAACTTTAAGGGTGATGGACTGATTACATCGTCTTCAAGTATCTTCTGCTTCTATCAACTTTTCTGTACTCGACTGAAGAAGCCTACTGTGTAGGCGAAACGTTTCGAAATAAAGATACCTAACTGTTGCATATGTGTCTTACCTAACAATCTGTCGGTATTTTATACCATTTTAATGTTCAAGTATTTATTAGTACAGTTTTGATCTGTTATCTTTAACAAGTCATTCAAAAGATATAAAATCCACGCATATGTATATACTCATGGGAGTGGAGAAAGAGGAGAGGGAAATCACTGGAACACTAAGACAGATATACCAGTCTATATGTAAATAAGACACCTGAACAACACTACAGCATGTCGTTCCTGTTTACAGTTTATCAGACGTAGTCAGCTTGTACAGAACAAGACTGAGAACCCAGGTTTGAGGGCGTGTGAACTCAGTCACAGTCTAGAAGATAATATCAGATTAATTTCCGAACCTGGACACTCAGAAGCAAGGTCGTACTGTGGTTATTCGTCACAATTAAAGCATTAGATCTACACTACAAAGAGCATGTGAGTGTCGTGCTCACAGTAAGGCAGTAAACCTGGTTAAGGATGTAAACATTGTTACGAGACAATTGTCCCAGACGAAATATGGAGTCACTGGTTCATTTTATGATGAGCAATTAACCTGGTAGTATCAAATATTTTACAGGACCTGTCAAGGAGGAATACCCTGGTTGAGACAGACACATTACACACACACACACACACACACACACACACACACACACACACACACACACACACACACACACACACACACGTACGTACGTTTTTACCTGTACTGCAGGCTTCTGCAGTCGGATAAGGGGATGAATTACAAACCTAGAGACAGCAGGAATAGTAATTTGAGGTGATCAGTTCCTCAGCATGAATGAAAGAAATCCTGAGGACAGTAGACGTAGTGAGAAGTAGTGCCATTGGTGGGCAAAGCTCGTCCGTCCTTTTAAAATCGTCCTATTGTAGGCTGTGTGGCTGAGTGGGTACAGCACTAAGCGATTGGACCACGATTCAAGTCCCAGTCCAATCTCCTGCTTAATTCACAATTATTTTCAAACATTATCTCAGTCCCCAGCAGGATTCGAACCTACACACACTGCATCAAAATACGCAGTACTTAAACCACTCAGCCACATCCCAGATAAGTATGGGTGCCTAGCTGAAGCTAGACGGTCACTCCCACTAGTGGTATCCAGGGGAATGGGTCGCTTATACTTATCTGGGGTCTGGCTAAGTGGCTTAAGTATTGCGTTAGAGCACTGAGTATCTTGGGAAAAAGTACGCAGTGGTCTAACCACCGTACCACACTGGACCAATACCTCGGTGCCCAGCCAACGCTAGACGTTTTGGTCCAAGGCAGCCAGCATTCAGGCAGGTGGTGTTAGCTATTTCATCTCATCCCCTGCATGCATCGACCGACGAGAGATTTTTACAATGTTTTGGATTCGCAGAACAGGCGAAATATTCACAAACACAAATCTCTGGTCGAAGGGGACTCGAACCGACGAAAGTCGGGACCAGAGATTAGTGTTCGTGAATATTTCGCCTGTTATGCGAATTCTAAACATACACACACACGCATATATATATATATATATATATATACATATGTATATATATTTGTACATATATATATATATATACATATTTATATATATATATATATATATATATATATAGATATCTCTGTGTGTGTGTGTGTGTGTGTGTGTGTGTGTGTGTGTGTGTGTGTGTGTGTGTGTGTGTGGCAGATGTTGCAAGTGTATTTTGAAGGAGGTAGGTTACTGAAAGCAGTGAAGAGTTTTTACGAGGATAGTGAGGCTCAAGTTAGAGTATGTAGGAAAGAGGGTAATTATTTCCCAGTAAAAGTAGGCCTTAGACAGGGATGTGTGATGTCACCGTGGTTGTTTAATATATTTATAGATGGGGTTGTAAGAGAAGTAATGCGAGGGTCTTGGCAAGAGGCGTGGAGTTAAAAGATAAAGAATCACACACAAAGTGGGAGTTGTCACAGCTGCTCTTTGCTGACGACACTGTGCTCTTGGGAGATTCTGAAGAGAAGTTGCAGAGATTGGTGGATGAATTTGGTAGGGTGTGCAAAAGAAGAAAATTAAAGGTGAATACAGGAAAGAGTAAGGTTATGAGGATAACAAAAAGATTAGGTGATGAAAGATTGAATATCAGATTGGGGGGATAGAGTATGGAGGAGGTGGGAGTGGACGTTTCAGCGGATGGGTCTATGAAAGATGAGGTGAATCATAGAACTGATGAGGGGAAAAGGGTGAGTGGTGCACTTAGGAGTCTGTGGAGACAAAGAACTTTGTCCTTGGAGGCAAAGAGGGGAATGTATGAGAGTATAGTTTTACCAACGCTCTTATATGGGTGTGAAGCATGGGTGATGAATGTTGCAGCGAGGAGAAGGCTGGAGGCAGTGGAGATGTCATGTCTGAGGGCAATGTGTGGTGTGAATATAATGCAGAGAATTCGTAGTTTGGAAGTTAGGAGGAGGTGCGGGATTACCAAAACTGTTGTCCAGAGGGCTGAGGAAGGGTTGTTGAGGTGGTTCGGACATGTAAAGAGAATGGAGCGAAACAGAATGACTTCAAGAGTGTATCAGTCTGTAGTGGAAGGAAGGCGGGGTTGGGGTCGGCCTAGGAAAGGTTGGAGAGAGGGGGTAAAGGAGGTTTTGTGTGCGAGGGGCTTGGACTTCCAGCAGGTGTGCGTGAGCGTGTTTGATAGTGAATGGAGACAAATGGTTTTTAATACTTGACGTGCTGTTGGAGTGTGAGCAAAGTAACATTTATAAAGGGGTTCAGGGAAACCGGCAGGCCGGACTTGAGTCCTGGAGATGGGAAGTACAGTGCCTGCACTCTGAAGGAGGGGTGTTAATGTTGCAGTTTAAAAACTGTAGTGTAAAGCACCCTTCTGGCAAGACAGTGATGGAGTGAATGATGGTGAAAGTTTTTCTTTTCGGGCCACCCTGCCTCGGTGGGAATCGGCCAGTGTGATAAATATATATATATATATATATATATATATATATATATATATATATATATATATATATATATATATATATATATATATATAATATATAATGTATGTGTGTACACCACCCACACTACACCCTCCCACACCCAACCCTTTGCCACACACTCCATACACTGCCGCTGCCTCAGTTATGAAGGTGGATAGGTTCCAACCGTGTCCTGAGGTGTCGTGTTTCGCCTAGCCTACACCTAGCCCCGTGATCACACCTAAAGTTGCCCCATTGAAACGGCCAGCAAGGAGCTCCTCAGTAATGTAGATGTCAGCGTCTTGTAGAGTGCATCCGCTTGCCCCTGCATCTTATGTGTGGGCACACGTCTTGGCTAGCTCCTCTTGCCCTCCACGGGGTTGTGGTAGTGGTGGGGGGGTTGTGGTAGTGGTGGGGGGTTGTGGTAGTGGTGGGGGGGTTATGGAGTAGCGGGATGGGTTGCGTGGGTGGGGTGGTGTTGATGGTCGCCTTGGAGGGGGTTGGGTGGGTTGGTAGTGCTGGGTTAGTGCTGGGTTATGGTGCTGGTGGAGAGATTGAATGAGTTAATCCCCAGTGGGTTTTTTTGTGGGTTTTGAGATAACTGGTGGTTTCCACTATTTTTTAATTTCGCAAAATTGGATACAGCAGCAATGTGTTGCTACATTCTTCTAAATACAGTACTAGTTACGTTCCGGAGGAACAATGAAGCGCCGATGTTAAATTAATATTAAATAATACACTTGTAAAGGGCATCCAAGCTGGGTTGCTAAAGCCATTTTAAAATGTCCGAAATATTCTGCATAAAAAATGGAACTTTGAATAAAGCAATATTTGCTTGTCACTTCATTCTTTATTAATTATCTATTGTACTGTAGTTGGAAATAAAGTTACCTTTATTGTCATAATTTAATTTTCTATTGTATTTGACATACCTGATGTAGCCAACTGTGGTAATATACTGCAGGAAGTGAAGCGCCTCTGTAATCGGTGTATTATCGTAGCTGCTAGTTACGCACTGGGAAGGAAACATAGGATTATGACCTTATATAGTGGTGAAATATGTCAGCCTGAGCTGGGAGACCTCAGCGGGGAAATAAGAATATCGTTAAGTATTCCAGTAATAGTTCAACAACTCCGGCAGCTTCAGGAGTTTCTTTCCAGCAGACCTGGAGTTACTATTACACCTGGAAATTACCATCTCTCAGGATGGCCTCTCCCACAGTTGAAATGAATTTATGCTTCCAGTGGGGGCGTTAAGTTATTTAACTATATTTATGATAAACAGATACAAATATACACTTATCTTTGCAGTAACAGCAACCAGTGTTGTCCCCAACCTACGAGTGATGGTCCTGATAACATTGCTAATATGGAAGAATAGTTAGGTATCCGGTTAGGGATTTTAGCATTTCGTTTTATGCTATGTTTTATTAAGTAAACGTGACCTCACATTTTGGTCTGGGCTTTGCCCACATATTATGACTTCCTTAGGTGCTTCTCTGAGTACCAATAACAAGATCTAACGATGCTGCAGCTATTTGAAGATGACCAGGTGAGACTTGCCTATAGCTCTTCCTGTCTTACCAAAGCTGTCAGTACTAACTTACGTATGGGAACAGATATCATCCGTTTTAAACACGATGACCATTGTCGATGAAGTTGTTTCGGAGGCACCCAACATTTTACTACTTGTCGTTAAGGTTAACTCACATTACTGCTCACCACCGCATTACACTACGATTTCTCGGCCATGTATGCACATAGACAAGATCAAATCTTAAAGTTTGGGTAGAATATAAGTTGTGTTTAATAGGTCCTTGACTATCTACCTACAATATTATGAAAAGATCAGGTGTTGTAAGTTGACAGCGAGGTGTAATCTCGTCTTTATACGTCTCTTTGTTGATCTATTTTTATAGTTCCTTGATAATGTAAGAAATCACGAAAGCGTGTGGAATTTCACTTTTTTCACAGTGGTTGTGTGTGTGTGTGTGTGTGTGTGTGTGTGTGTGTGTGTGTGTACTCACCTAGTTCTCACCTAGTTGAGGTTGCGGGGGTCGAGTCCGAGCTCCTGGCCCCGCCTCTTCACTGATCGCTACTAGGTCACTCTCCCTGAGCCGTGAGCTTTATCGTACCTCTGCTTAAAGCTATGTATGGATCCTGCCTCCACTACATCGCTTCCCAAACTATTCCACTTACTGACTACTCTGTGGCTGAAGAAATACTTCCTAACATCCCTGTGATTCATCTGTGTCTTTAGCTTCCAACTGTGTCCCCTTGTTACTGTGTCCAATCTCTGGAACATCCTGTTTTTGTCCACCTTGTCAATTCCTCTCAGTATTTTGTATGTCGTTATCATGTCCCCCCTATCTCTCCTGTCCTCCAGTGTCGTCAGGTTGATTTCCCTTAACCTCTCCTCGTAGGACATACCTCTTAGCTCTGGGACTAGTCTTGTTGCAAACCTTTGCACTTTCTCTAGTTTCTTTACGTGCTTGGCTAGGTGTGGGTTCCAAACTGGTGCCGCATACTCCAATATGGGCCTAACGTATACGGTGTACAGGGTCCTGAACGATTCCTTATTAAGATGTCGGAATGCTGTTCTGAGGTTTGCTAGGCGCCCATATGCTGCAGCAGTTATTTGGTTGATGTGCGCTTCAGGAGATGTGCCTGGTGTTATACTCACCCCAAGATCTTTTTCCTTGAGTGAGGTTTGTAGTCTCTGACCCCCTAGACTGTACTCCGTCTGCGGCCTTCTTTGCCCTTCCCCAATCTTCATGACTTTGCACTTGGTGGGATTGAACTCCAGGAGCCAATTGCTGGACCAGTTCTGCAGCCTGTCCAGATCCCTTTGTAGTTCTGCCTGGTCTTCGATCGAGTGTATTCTTCTCATCAACTTCACGTCATCTGCAAACAGGGACACCTCAGAGTCTATTCTTTCCGTCATGTCGTTCACAAATACCAGAAACAGCACTGGTCCTAGGACTGACCCCTGCGGGACCCCGCTGGTCACAGGTGCCCACTCTGACACCTCGCCACGTACCATGACTCGCTGCTGTCTTCCTGACAAGTATTCCCTGATCCATTGTAGTGCCTTCCCTGTTATCCCTGCTTGGTCCTCCAGTTTTTGCACCAATCTCTTGTGTGGAACTGTGTCAAACGCCTTCTTGCAGTCCAAGAAAATGTGTGTGTGTGTGTGTGTGTATATATATATATATATATATATATATATATATATATATATATATATATATATATATATATATATATATATATATATATATATATTGAAGCTTATTTAATTTTTAAAGCTCCACAGCGATATATATAAGCAGAAATGATAGACAATTAAGTCATAAGCAAAATAAATTCCAGCCTAAGCCAGTGGAAGGCCTCGGTCAGATGACCAAAAGCTGCCGTGGCGGGTCATCATCTAAGACCCGCGTCAGGAAACACTCGTCTAGGTTTCCTCATCAATCTTACCTACCTTATATTGTATATAATTTTACCACAAACTTTGGTTAATCTTCCCTCGTGATTTTTCTGTTATTTTTTCAATTCGCCATTTCTGCCTCTCTCTCTCTCTCTCTCTCTCTCTCTCTCTCTCTCTCTCTCTCTCTCTCTCTCTCTCTCTCTCTCTCTCTCTCTCTCTGAGATTTCTTGTCCTTATTTTCCACCTTTTTTTCCATCTCCACATTCTTTACTCTCAAAATATCAGGCAATAATTTTGCTTAGTAATTCGAATCATTACCACCAGAGTCTTGTGAAAGACACCGTCTTCACACGTACCATCACCACTCATTACCACTCATCATCCCTCATTATCACTCATTATCAGCCATTTCAATGTTACCCCAACTGTCAATCTCGCTCCCATCAATCACTTTCCACCCATTAACATTTCCCAGGATTGTTCGTGTCCCTCAAAAAAAAAAAAAAATGCGTTTCAATAATCTTTTTTTATGCAAAATTTTGCATTGATTAAACCTCCTGAAGTGAGGTTCCTTGATGTCGGTCAGGGGCTCTTGATTCTAGGAAATGAACCCTTTTTCCCTTGAGCTGAACCTGATGCCTTCCCTCGTCTTCCTCACCTGTATGACCCATAAGATTTAGAGCTTTCCATATATATATTAATAACAATAATATTATTGATTTTATTTTTCTTGATTTATTAATATTAAAATCAATAATAATAAAATAAAATAAAATCAACAATGATTAAAATATATAATAATAATATTAAAATATAATAATTAAATAATTAAAATATACAATATAAATAATGATGTTTATAATTATTATTATTATTATTATTACTGTCATAATCTTCGTGTGTTTTATGCCTAAAATTTTCTAGCATTTTAGTAAAAAAAAAGTGGGTATCAATTTTTACCCACTTTTAGGAGAACAATTATTGCGATACCCATTATCGTGGTATCCATTATTGTGATGACAATTATTGTGATGACAATTATTGTGATGACAATTATTGTGATGCCCATTATTGTGATGCCCATTATCGTGGTATCCATTATTGTGATGCCCATTATTGTGATGCTCATTATTATGCCCATCATCGTGGTATCCATTATTGTGATGCCCATTATTGTGATGCTCATTATGCCCATTATCGTGGTATCCATTATTGTGATGCCCATTATTGTGATGCCCATTATTGTGATGCTCATTATTATGCCCATTATCGTGGTATCCATTATTGTGATACCCATTATCGTGGTATCCATTATTGTGATGCCCACTCATGCCATCACACCACTCCCACTCATGCCATCACACCACTCCCACTCATGCCATCACACCACTCCCACTCATGCCATCACACCACTCCCACTCATGCCATCACACCACTCCCACTCATGTCATCACACCACTCCCACTCATGTCATCACACCACTCCCACTCATGTCATCACACCACTCCCACTCGTGTCATCACACCACTCCCACTCGTGACATCACACCACTCCCACTCATGCCATCACACCACTCCCACTCATGCCATCACACCACTCCCACTCATGCCATCACACCACTCCCCCTCACGCCATCACACCACTCCCACTCATGCCATCACACCACTCCCACTCATGTCATCACACCACTCCCACTCATGCCATCACACCACTCCCACTCATGTCATCACACCACTCCCACTCATGTCATCACACCACTCCCACTCATGCCATCACACCACTCCCACTCATGTCATCACACCACTCCCACTCATGCCATCACACCACTCCCACTCATGTCATCACACCACTCCCACTCATGTCATCACACCACTCCCACTCATGCCATCACACCACTCCCACTCATGCCATCACACCACTCCCACTCATGTCATCACACCACTCCCACTCATGCCATCACACCACTCCCACTCATGCCATCACACCACTCCCACTCATGTCATCACACCACTCCCACTCATGTCATCACACCACTCCCACTCATCATAGTCATAATCCACACTACCACAACAAGCACTTAAATTCATCATTCACGTGATTATTGATAACATATTGCAGGTGTGTAATGTGAATGTTGTGAACATACTACAGGTGTGTAATGTGAATGTTGTGAACATACTACAGGTGTGTAATGTGAATGTTGTGAACATACTACAGGTGTGTAATGTGAATGTTGTGAACATACTACAGGTGTGTAATGTGAATGTTGTGAACATACTACAGGTGTGTAATGTGAATGTTGTGAACATACTACAGGTGTGTAATGTGAATGTTGTGAACATACTACAGGTGTGTAATGTGAATGTTGTGAACATACTACAGGTGTGTAATGTGAATGTTGTGAACATACTACAGGTGTGTAATGTGAATGTTGTGAACATACTACAGGTGTGTAATGTGAATGTTATGAACATACTACAGGTGTGTAATGTGAATGTTGTGAACATACTACAGGTGTGTAATGTGAATGTTGTGAACATACTACAGGTGTGTAATGTGAATGTTATGAACATACTACAGGTGTGTAATGTGAATGTTGTGAACATACTACAGGTGTGTAATGTGAATGTTGTGAACATACTACAGGTGTGTAATGTGAATGTTGTGAACATACTACAGGTGTGTAATGTGAATGTTGTGAACATACTACAGGTGTGTAATGTGAATGTTATGAACATACTACAGGTGTGTAATGTGAATGTTGTGAACATACTACAGGTGTGTAATGTGAATGTTGTGAACATACTACAGGTGTGTAATGTGAATGTTGTGAACATACTACAGGTGTGTAATGTGAATGTTGTGAACATACTACAGGTGTGTAATGTGAATGTTGTGAACATACTACAGGTGTGTAATGTGAATGTTATGAACATACTACAGGTGTGTAATGTGAATGTTGTGAACATACTACAGGTGTGTAATGTGAATGTTGTGAACATACTACAGGTGTGTAATGTGAATGTTGTGAACATACTACAGGTGTGTAATGTGAATGTTGTGAACATACTACAGGTGTGTAATGTGAATGTTGTGAACATACTACAGGTGTGTAATGTGAATGTTGTGAACATACTACAGGTGTGTAATGTGAATGTTATGAACATACTACAGGTGTGTAATGTGAATGTTATGAACATACTACAGGTGTGTAATGTAAATGTTGTGAACATACTACAGGTGTGTAATGTGAATGTTGTGAACATACTACAGGTGTGTAATGTGAATGTTGTGAACATACTACAGGTGTGTAATGTGAATGTTGTGAACATACTACAGGTGTGTAATGTGAATGTTATGAACATACTACAGGTGTGTAATGTGAATATTATGAACTTCACAAAGGCCTCAGCCTACCCCAATGGGTCTCAGCCTGCCCCCATAGGCCTCAGCCTGCCCCCAGGGGCCTCAGCCTACCTCCAAAGACCTCAGCCTGCCCCAAGGAGCCTCAGCCTGCCTCCAGGGGCCTCAGCCTGCCCCCAAAGGCCTCAGCCTACCCCAATGGGTCTCAGCCTGCCCCCAGGGGCCTCAGCCTACCTCCAAAGACCTCATCCTGCCCCAAGGAGCCTTAGCCTGCCCCCAGGGGCCTCAGCCTGCCCTCAGGGGCCTCAGCCTGTCCTCAGGGGCCTCAGCCAGCTCCTAGAAGCCTCAGCCAGCTCCTAGAAGCCTCAGCCTACCCCCAAAGACCTCAGCCTGCCCCAAGGGGCCTCAGCCTGCCTCCAGAGGCCTCAACTTGCCACCAGAGGCCTCAGCCTGCCTCCAGAGGCCTCAGCCTGCCTCCAGAAGCCTCAGCCTGCCTCCAGAAGCCTCAGCCTGCCTCCAGAGGCCTCAGCCTGCCTCCAGAGGCCTCAGTCTGCCTCCAGAGGCCTCAGCCTGCCTCCAGAGGCCTCAGCCTGCCCCCAGGGACTTCAGCCTACCCCCAGGGCCTCAGCCTACCCCCAGGGGCCTCAGCCTCCCTCCAGAGGCCTCAATCTGCCCCCAGAGGCCTCAATCTGCCCTCAGGGGCTTCAGTCTTCCCCCAGGAGCCCCAAAGCAGTCTTGTTCCGCTATGCAAAATTTCTCTTGGAGGCCCTGCACGCGCGCGCACGCGCGCGCGCGCACGCGCGCGCGCGCACACACACACACACACACACACACACACACACACACACACACACACACACACACACACACACACGAACCACCAAACACCTGGAACTCAATTTTAATCCCAGTCTTTCAGAAAGGTGTCAGAGGGATGTCACAATTAGATTTCATTCACTGAGAAAATTACTACGGAAATTTATTGGAAAAAAATAGACTTGTAGAACATCCATGAAAAACGGGATCTGAAGATAAATAAAATACTGTTGACAAGAATAAAGATGAGTAAGACACACGTGCGACAGTTAAGTATCTTTATTACGACTGTGGAGCAGGGAGGGACTGACCACCTCAAACCTACGTCTTGAGGGTGATGTAGTGACCATGTAATCAGTGTATACACAAATACCCGCACATAAAAGAGAGAAGCTTACGACGACGTTTCGGTCCGACTTGGACCATTGACAAAGTCAATGACTTTGTCAATGGTCCAAGTCGGACCGAAACGTCGTCGTAAGCTTCTCTCTTTTATGTGCGGGTATTTGTGTATCGTTCCAGTCACGGTATTGTGCCTTTTTGTTATTTAATCAGTGTATCTTTACTGCTCCTGCTGTCTCCTCTGTAAATCGACTGAAGAAGCCGACTGTGTAAGTGTTTTATCAACTTTTCGGTACTGTGTGCCATTATTAGATCCAAGAATAAAGATAAATGCAGAAATAACTTTTAACAGGATTCCCTGAGGGAGGATTTATGAATTAGCACCAGATTATTTTTCCCTATTTTTCTCCTTCCTCCAGTTTTCCGTTTTTGTTTACCTCGTATTAGGAACCAGAAAATAAGAATGGAGGAACACTGCAGCAGACCTACTGGCCCATACAAGGCAGGTCCTTATCAAAACCACCCATTCCCATCCACGGATCTACCCAACCTTTTCCCAAAGATACACATGCCTCATCCGATCGATTTTCACTTTTCAACGCTGGTGCATCGAGGGCAAAATTCATAGAACAAGTGGCATGTGCAGGTGCTTTATAACCCACGATACTGAAGCCATTCCCGGCATCAACGGTTTGTTTCGATAACTTCCGAAAGCCTCTGCTGCCTAGCTAGATACGTTCAAAAAGATGCCTCCTAATTCAACAACAAGAGTGAAATTAAAGTGAGTAAAAGAGTGTATATATGAAAAAATTGTAGATAATACCGTTAAGTTGATAAGACACATGTGCAACAGTTATCTTTATTCCTGAATAAAGATAACGAACTGTTGCACATGTGTCTTGTAAAATATTCTACACTCTCATTTTCGATAAATCACATGAAATGTATTCGAATCCGCTTCTTCTGGGCAGCTTCAGTATTTAATGGTTTAGGTGCGCACCTGACGCTCAGGATACTATCATTAAATTTAATTTGTGCGGGGACATATTTCTCAATGCATTAAATATTTTTTTTAATAAAATTTGGAATCAGTGGTCTCCGTGCGATGTTGTAAATGGTGTAAAATACAGACAAGTTGATGATTAAGACACGTGTGCATCAATTGGGTATCTTAATTGATGGTATGGCAGCAGGAGCAGTAGTGAAATAAAGATGTAATCAGTCCCTGAGCCTCTAAAGTTCAGGTCCATGGAGCTGAACTGAGGGACTGACCACCTCAAATACTATTTCTCCAAAGTTGATGGATTGATTACATCTCACTGCTACACCTGCTGCCTCTGTATTTGACTGAAAAACCCTACTGTATAGGCGAAACGTTTCAACAACAAAGATAACCAATTACTGCACATGCATCTTAATCATCAACTCCGTGCAATAACTGAAGAATGCATCTTCCGATCAGCTTCAAACTTAGAGCCCAGGTGTGTTTTCCAGAGAGCAAACTTCACGTTGTTACTCACCTCCGTAAGTCCCAGTTTGAAGCTTTTATTAAATAATAATACTGGTATCAGTAACTAAACAATTCTGATTCATTACATAAGAAGTGTTGACAACTGTAAACATCACTTACTCGGATGGAACACTTGCAATGTTTAGTAAAAGGACACAAGTGCAACTAATGTGACATTTATTGTGGCAACGTTTCGCTCTCCAGGAGCTTTATCAAGCCATTACAATGGCTTGATAAAGCTCCTGGAGAGCGAAACGTTGCCACAATAAATGTCACATTAGTTGCACTTGTGTCCTTTTACTTTACATATTGTCGGTAATTCTACCAACTTTATTACACTTGCAATGTTATTGAAATTTTAACAAAAAAAATGGAATCATTGTATTAAGAGTAACTGGCAGAGAATATTATTACAGGAACTTACTCGATGCTGTATCTTATTTCTTATTGACTTTGAGTTTTGTATGTACCAATTTAGGCTTTGTATGTGCCAATTTAGGCTGTGCCAATTTAGGCTATATGTGTGCCAATTAGGGTTTTGTATGTGCCAGTTGGCGTTTTCTCTATACCAATTTGGATTTGTATGTACCAGTTTGGGTTTGTGTGTACCGATTAAGGAAATTTGGGTTTTGTATATACCAATTTGGGTTTTGGATGTACCAGTTAGGGGGTGGAGGGGGAGGAGGAGGATGAGGGAGGTGAGGGTTAGGTCTATACAGTAACAGAAGCAGAATTGAGGTCATGGTATTCCGTCTTCAATGTAGGTGAACGCATCGCCCAAGCATGGTCTCGGCAGGTTGGGCTCTATCTACTGTGCCAAACTCATTACCGCTGGTAGCTTGGCTTCGTTTCGCTAAGACACGAGCTGTAGACGAAGCTTCGCTAAGACACGAGCTGTAGACGAAGCTTCGCTAAGACACGAGCTGTAGACGAAGCTTCGCTAAGACACGAGCTGTAGACGAAGCTTCGCTAAGACACGAGCTGTAGACGAAGCTTCGCTACGACGCTTCGCTCTGTACACAGGTTAATCAAATCATTTGATGTTCTTGGTTTATCAGTGGAGATATTGATCAATAGAGAGTGGTTTTCCTTCAGTTTACTTGTCCACGGTTTACAGTAGTCAATATTATGTGTCCTCGGGGGGGGGGGGGAAGGTGGTAATCTTGTTTTGATAGGAAAAAGGATAGTCTCTCCTGACACTATCCTTTCTGCCGTCGGCAACTATCCTTTGAACTCCCATGATTTCTCACGTACCATCTACAGCAAATTTCTCTGTTAGATTAAGTTAGGTTGTAATCAACTAAAAAAAAAAAAAACAGCACCACCACCATACCTCTACCATCACCACCACTACCATACCACACTCCACCCCCTCTCACACACACCACCACCACCATTTCTCCACCATGACCATACCACACTCCTCCACCACCCCCTCACACATCATCACCGCCCATCACACATCACCGCCCATCACACATCACCACCACCGCCCATCACACACCACCACCGCCCATCACACACCACCACCGCCCGTCACACACCACCACTGCCCATCACACACCACCACTGCCCATCACACACCACCACCGCCCATCACACACCACCACTGCCCATCACTCACCACCACCGCCGATCACATACCACCCTTGCCCATCACACACCACCACTGCCCATCACACACCACCACTGCCCATCACACACCACCACTGCCCATCACACACCACCACTGCCCATCACACACCACCACTGCCCATCACTCACCACCACCGCCGATCACATACCACCATTGCCCATCACACACCACCACTGCCCATCACACACCACCACTGCCCATCACACACCACCACTGCCCATCACACACCACCACTGCCCATCACACACCACCACTGCCCATCACACACCACCACTGCCCATCACACACCACCACTGCCCATCACACACCACCACTGCCCGTCACACACCACCACTGCCCATCACACACCACCACTGCCCATCACACACCACCACTGCCCATCACACACCACCACTGCCCATCACACACCACCACTGCCCATCACACACCACCACTGCCCATCACACACCACCACTGCCCATCACACACCACCACTGCCCATCACACACCACCACCACCCCCTCACACACCACCACCACCCCCTCACACACCACCACCCCCTCGCACACCACCACCACCGCCCATCACACAGCACCACCACCCATCACACAACGCCACCGCCCATCACACACCACCACCACCGCCCATCACACACCACCACCACCGCCCATCACACACCACCACCACCGCCCATCACACACCACCACCACCGCCCATCACACACCACCGCCCATCACACACCACCACCACCGCCCATCACCGCCCATCACACAACACCACCGCCCCTCACACTACCTGCTCCCCTCGTCTCCACAGGTGTAACAAACTCAAACTCACACCTGGCAAGCTGCCACCAACAACCACATTACTCTCTGGTTACTTGGTACAACCATTTGTTACCAGAACCCACTGCATCATCCAGTGATTACCCACTGTTTTCGAAGTGTAATGACTGAACCAACGAAACTCCACTGGCTTAATAAGTGGTTCAATCAGAACTCACTGCCTGAACTCGTCCACCACTGATCAATGGTGTGTGAATGTGTGTCTACATGTGTGGTGTATGTGTGTGTACATGTGTGGTGTGTGCGTGGTGTGAGTGTGGTGTGTGTGTGTGATGTCTTTGGTGTGCGTGTGTGGTGTGTGTGTGGTGTGTGGTGTGTGTGGTGTGTGGTGTGTGTGTGTGTGGTGTGTGTGGTGTGTGTGGTGTGTGCGTGTGTGCGCGTGTGCGCGTGCGCGTGGTGTGTGGTGTGTGTGTGTGTGTGTGTGTGTGTGTGTGTTTAGTGTGTGTTTAGAGTGCGTGTGTGGGGTGTGTGTGGGGTGTGTGTGGGGTGTCTGTGGGGTGTGTGTGGGGTGTGTGTGGGGTGTGTGTGGGGTGTGTGTGGGGTGTGTGTGGGGTGAGTGTGGGGTGTGTGTGGGGTGTGGTGTGTGTGTGGGGTGTGTGTGGGGTGTGGGGTGTGTGTGGGGTGTGGGGTGTGTGGGGTGTGTGTGGGGTGTGTGTGGGGTGTGGGGTGTGTGTGGGGTGTGTGGTGTGTACTCACCTAGTTGAGGTTGCAGGGGTCGAGTCCGAGTGTGTGGTGTGTGTGTTGTGTGTGTGTGTGGGTGTGGGGTGTGTGTGTGTGTGTGTGGGTGTGGGGTGTGTGTGTGTGTGTATGGGGTGTATGTGTGTATGGGGTGTGTGTGGGGGGTGTAGGATGTGTGTGTGTGTGGTGGGTGTGGGGTGTATGTGTGTGTGGTGTGTGTGGGGTGTGTGTGTGTAGGGTGTGTGTGTGTAGGGTATGTGTGTGTGTAGGGTATGTGTGTGTGTAGGGTGTGTGTGTAGGGTGTGTGTAGGGTGTGTGTGTGTGTGTACTCACCTATTTGTACTCACCTATTTGTGGTTGCAGGGGTCGAGTCCTAGCTCCTGGCCCCGCCTCTTCACCGGTTGCTACTAGGCCCTCTCTCTCCCCGCTCCATGAGCTTTATCAAACCTCGTCTTAAAACTGTGTATGGTTATTGCCTCCACTACGTCATTTTCTAGGCTATTCCACTGCCTTACAACTCTATGACTGAAGAAATACTTCCTACTATCTCTCTGACTCATTTGTGTCTTCAACTTCCAATTGTGGCCTCTTGTTTCTGTGTCCCCTCCCTGGAACATCCTGTCTTTGTCCACCTTGTCTATTCCACGCAGTATTTTATATGTCGTTATCATGTCTCCCCTGACCCTCCTGTCCTCCAGTGTGGTCAGGCCGATTTCCCTTAATCTTTCCTCATAGGACATTCCCCTTAGCTCTGGAACTAACCTTGTCGCAAACCTTTGTACTTTCTCTAGTTTCTTGACGTGCTTTATCAAGTGCGGGTTCCAAACAGGTGCTGCATACTCCAGTATGGGCCTGACATACACGGTGTACAGTGTCTTGAATGATTCCTTACTAAGGTATCGGAATGCTGTT
This sequence comes from Cherax quadricarinatus, assembly GCF_038502225.1. Taxonomy (NCBI): domain Eukaryota; kingdom Metazoa; phylum Arthropoda; class Malacostraca; order Decapoda; family Parastacidae; genus Cherax; species Cherax quadricarinatus. The sequence continues at coordinate 3,529,170 of NC_091371.1, read as the reverse complement.
CTCAGGTTTGCCAGGCGCCCATATGCTGCAGCAGTTATCTGATTGATCTGTGCTTCCGGAGACATGCTCGGTGTTATACTCACCCCAAGATCTTTCTCCTTGAGTGAGGTTTGCAGTCTTTGGCCACCTAGCCTATACTCTGTCTGTGGTCTTCTGTGCCCCTCCCCCATCTTCATGACTTTGCATTTGGCAGGATTAAATTCGAGAAGCCATTTGCTGGACCAGGTGTCCAGTCTGTCCAGGTCTCTTTGAAGTCCTGCCTGGTCCTCATCAGATTTAATTCTCCTCATTAACTTCACATCATCTGCAAACAGGGACACTTCTGAGTCTAACCCTTCCGTCATGTCGTTCACATATACCAAAAATAGCACTGGTCCTAGGACCGACCCCTGTGGGACCCCGCTCGTCACAGGTGCCCACTGTGATACATCATTACGTACCATGACTCGTTGTTGCCTCCCTGTCAGGTATTCTCTGATCCATTGCAGTGCCCTTCCTGTTATATGCGCCTGATGCTCTAGCTTCTGCACTAATCTCTTGTGAGGAACTGTGTCAAAGGCCTTCTTGCAGTCCAAGAAGATGCAATCAACCCACCCCTCTCTCTCTTGTCTTACTTCTGTTATTTTATCATAAAACTCCAGAAGGTTTGTGACACAGGATTTGCCTTCCGTGAATCCATGCTGGTTGGCATTTATACTCCTGTTCCGTTCCAGGTGCTCCACCACTCTCCTCCTGATAATCTTCTCCATAATTTTGCATACTATACACGTCAATGACACAGGTCTATAGTTTAGTGCCTCTTTTCTGTCTCCTTTTTTAAAAATGGGAACTACATTTGCCGTCTTCCATACCTCAGGTAGTTGCCCAGTTTCCAGGGATGTGTTGAAGATTGTGGTAAGTGGCACGCACAACGTATCTGCTCCCTCTCTAAGGACCCACGGGGAGATGTTGTCTGGTCCCATTGCCTTTGAGGTATCGATGTCCCTTAGCAGTTTCTTCACCTCCTCCTCATCTGTATGTATGTCGTCCAACACTTGTTGGTGTATTCCTTGCTGGTGTCCCCATCTGGTCTGTCCCCCCAGAGTCCTTCCTGTCTCTACTGTAAATACTTCCTTAAATCTCGTGTTGAGCTCCTCACATACCTCTTGATCGTTTCTTGTGAGTTCTCCACCTTCTTTCCTCAGCCTTATCACCTGGTCCTTGACTGTTGTCTTCCTCCTAATGTGGCTATACAGCAGTTTCGGGTCAGATTTGACTTTCGATGCTATGTCGTTTTCATACTGTCGCTGGGCCTCCCTCCTTATCTGTGCATACTCGTTTCTGGCTCTTCTACTAATCTCCTTGTTTTCCTGGGTCCTATGCCTCCTGTACCTTTTCCATTCTCTGTTGCACTTAGTTTTTGCCTCCCTACACCTTCGGGTAAACCAAGGACTCGTTTTGGTCTTCCTATTATTTCCGTTTCCCTTGGGAACAAAACTTTCCTCTGCCTCCTTGCACTTTGTTGCCACATATTCCATCATCTCGTTTACTGATTTTCCTACCATTTCTCTGTCCCACTGAACCTCCTGCAGGAAGTTTCTCATACCTGTGTAGTCCCCCCTTTTATAGTTTGGCCTGTCCCCTTCAGTTCCTGTTACCTTCTCCACTTGTAACTCTACTATATAGTCAAAACTCAGAACCACATGATCGCTAGCTCCAAGGGGCCTCTCATAAGTGATGTCCTCAATGTCTGAACTGCTCAGGGTGAACACAAGATCCAGTCTTGCTGGCTCATCCTCCCCTCTCTCTCTGGTTGTGTCCCTGACATGTTGATGCATGAGGTTTTCAAGTACCACATCCATCATCTTGGCTCTCCATGTTTCGGGACCCCCATGTGGCTCCAGGTTTTCCCAGTCGATCTCCCTGTGGTTGAGATCGCCCATTACCAGTAACTTTGCTCTGCTCGAGTGAGCTCTTCTTGCCACCTCAGCCAGTGTGTCCACCATCACCCTGTTGTTTTCTTCGTACTCCTCTCTTGGCCTCCTGCAGTTCTGTGGTGGGTTATACATCACTCCAATGACTACTTTATGTTCTCCGGACTGAATTGTACCTACAATGTAGTCTCTTTCTCCAATCATGTCCATGCCTTCCATTTCCTCAAATCCCCATCGGTGTTTTATGAGCAGTGCAACCCCTCCTCCCCCTCTACTCCTTCTATCTTTCCTCAGGATCTGATATCCTGTTGGGAAGATTGTGTCTGTTATTGTCTCAGCGAGTTTTGTTTCTGTGACTGCTATGATGTCTGGGGATTTTTCACTGATTCTTTCATTCCACTCCTCATGTTTATTCATTATTCCATCCGCGTTTGTGTACCAAACCTTTAGTTTCTTTTCTATCATTGTGGTCATGCAAGAATATTGGGGTTGGGGGAGCGAGAGCCTTGGTGGGGGCCTATATGGGGCTGTGGTGTAGGTGGGGTTTGTGTTGATGGGGGTGGGGTCAGAATGCCCATAAGGGACAGCTGTTGGGGTGAGGTTTGTGATATGGGGATTGGTGGCAGAGGGAACAGTGAGTGGGTTGTAGTATAGGTTGCTCAGTTGCGTTGGGAATGTCGCGGGTTGAGTCTT
>NC_091371.1:3519064-3521564 GCF_038502225.1 Cherax quadricarinatus | reverse complement strand
TCAGCTCACACACCTACACTCAGCTCACACACCTACATTCCAAGCTCGCACACCTACACTCAGCTCGCACACCTACACTCTCAGCTCGCACACCTACACTCTCAGCTCGCACACCTACACTCAGCTCACACACCTACACTCTCAGCTCACACACCTACACTCAGCTCGCACACCTACATTCTCAGCTCGCACACCTACACTCAGCTCACACACCTACACTCTCAGCTCACACACCTACATTCTCAGCTCGCACACCTACACTCTCAGCTCGCACACCTACACTCTCAGCTCACCTACATTCTCAGCTCGCACACCTACACTCTCAGCTCGCACACCTACACTCAGCTCGCACACCTACACTCAGCTCGCACACCTACACTCTCAGCTCGCACACCTACACTCTCAGCTCACACACCTACACTCTCAACTCACACACCTACACTCAGCTCACACGCCTACACTCTCAGCTCACACGCCTACACTCTCAGCTCACACGCCTACACTCAGCTCACACGCCTACACTCTCAGCTCACACGCCTACACTCTCAGCTCACACGCCTACACTCTCAGCTCGCACACCTACACACTCAGCTCGCACACCTACACACTCAGCTCGCACACCTACACACTCAGCTCGCACACCTACACTCTCAGCTCGCACACCTACACACTCAGCTCGCACACCTACACACTCAGCTCACACACCTACACTCTCAGCTCACACACCTACACTCTCAGCTCACACACCTACACTCTCAGCTCGCACACCTACACTCTCAGCTCGCACACCTACACTCTCAGCTCGCACACCTACACACTCAGCTCACACACCTCATACCAGTGGTCTTGATTCAAGAAACTCGATAAAATCTGATGTTACCTACCATTCCATAGGCATCTGTACGAGCCATACTGGTTTAGCGCTTCCCCATAAACGTGTAAGTGCTGATACCTTGATACACACCGTGTGGTTGGAGTGCTACCCTCCACACCGTGTGGCTGGGGTGCTACCCTCCACACCGTGTGGCTGGGGTGCTACCCTCCACACCGTGTGGCTGGGGTGCTACCCTCCACACCGTGTGGCTGGGGTGCTACCCTCCACACCGTGTGGCTGGGGTGCTACCCTCCACACCGTGTGGCTGGGGTGCTACCCTCCACACCGTGTGGCTGGGGTGGTACCCTCCACACCCTGTGGCTGGGGTGCTACCCTCCACACCCTGTGGCTGGGGTGCTACCCTCCACACCCTGTGGCTGGGGTGCTACCCTCCACACCCTGTGGCTGGGGTGCTACCCTCCACACCCTGTGGCTGGGGTGCTACCCTCCACACCCTGTGGCTGGGGTGCTACCTTCCACACCGTGGCTGGGGTGCTACCCTCCACACCGTGTGGCTGGGGTGCTAACCTCCACACCGTGTGGCTGGGGTGCTAACCTCCACACCCTGTGGCTGGGGTGCCACGCTGCACACCCTGTGGCTGGGGTGCTACCCTGCACACCCTGTGGCTGGGGTGCTACCCTGCACACCCTGTGGCTGGGGTGCCACGCTGCACACCCTGTGGCTGGGGTGCTACCCTGCACACCCTGTGGCTGGGGTGCTACCCTCCACACCGTGTGGCCGGGGTGCTACCCTCCACACCGTGTGGCCGGGGTGCTACCCTCCACACCGTGTGGCCGGGGTGCTACCCTCCACACCGTGTGGCCGGGGTGCTACCCTTCACACCGTGTGGCCGGGGTGCTACCCTTCACACCGTGTGGCCGGGGTGCTACCCTCCTCACCGTGTGGCCGGGGTGCTACGCTCCACACCGTGTGGCCGGGGTGCGACCCTCCACACGGTGTGGCCGGGGTGCTACCCTCCACACCGTGTGGCCGGGGTGCTATCCTCCTCACCGTGTGGCCGGGGTGCTACCCCTCCACACCGTGTGGCCGTGGTGCTACCCTCTACACCGTGTGGCCGGGGTGCTACCCTCCACACCGTGTGGCCGTGGTGCTACCCTCCACACTGTGTGGCCGGGGTGCTACCCTCCATACTGTGTGGCCGGGGTGCTACCCTCCACACTGTGTGGCCGGGGTGCTACCCTCCACAGTGTGTGGCCGGGGTGCTACCCTCCACACCGTGTGGTCGTGGTGCTACCCTCCACAGTGTGTGGCCGGGGTGCTACCCTCCACAGTGTGTGGCCGGGGTGCTACCCTCCACACCGTGTGGTCGTGGTGCTACCCTCCACAGTGTGTGGCCGGGGTGCTACCCTTCACACCGTGTGACAGGACCCATCCCTCGTTCACATACGCATGCATGTCGGGTCTCCGAGCCGGATATACACAGGTACACACGAATACACGTAAGCGTGTATGATTTATATACCGAACATGTCCACAGATGTATGGGTGATTTGTATAATAAAAATCCACAACACCATGGTTGAAACAATTTACCAGAAACTCGCACGTAGTCTTATGACAATGTTTCGGGCCATTGTCGAGGAAGGAGCACTAGAAGAGGGTGG
>NC_091371.1:3486564-3514064 GCF_038502225.1 Cherax quadricarinatus | reverse complement strand
GGTTAGTGGTAGTACACCCCGGGTCAACCTTAGCTTAATGCAAAGCAGAATTTGGAATATATTCTATCAAGTTTTTCATTAGCTGAGCAGCTCGTGTCTCCTCACACTTTGGGAGGTTCTGCAACATGATTGAATTACGTCGGGTAGGGTATCGAAGAGACATTTTTTGTTACCAAACAATGGCCAAAGTTAAACTGGGATGCAATAGTAAACAAGACAACCACCACGGTGATTATTAGATTACTAAACCGCAACACCTGGGCTCATGTTTTTATCAGTAACACACACACACACACACACACACACACACACACACACACACACACACACACACACCTGCTCCTAATTTGCATGTGTAGAGAATTAATGGCGTTACCTTTGACCTTTCCGGCGTAGCACACCTGCTTGACTTAATGTTTTACGACAGACGTCTCGCTAGTGTGATGCTGTGATGCTACAGCAGCAGCGACAGGAAAAGTTACGAAAACGACAGTGATAGTGTCACGTTCGTGACGATTGTCACGAACATGACGATGACCTTTTAATATATATATATATATATATATATATATATATATATATATATATATATATATATATATATATATATATATATATATGTATGCAAAACAACCACTATGAAAGAATAGAGAAATTCCAAGCGCTTTCGTGACTACAAATTATCAAAGAACATTGTTCCTTGTTAATGTGAGTAGTCACGAAAGCGCTTGGAATTAATTTCTCTATTCTTTCACAGTGATTGTTTTGCATTATATATATATATATATATATATATATATATATATATATATATATATATATATATATATATATATATATATATATATAAAACACGTGATATTACTCGTGAAGAATAAATCACAATCACAACATAATTTTGTCCAAGATATTTTTCCTCAGTCAGACCTCATCAGGATGAGTATTGTGCTCGTGCTTCATTCCCACGGATTTATACATCCTCTCAATCCGGCTATCTTGCAAATGACCCAGCTCTCTGAAGAGCTCTCTTCCGCTCTCTGACTTATACTCCTTAGTTAATTATAATATATGTATACAGGAAAATTTCCTATTTTCGTTACTCCTTGCTGGATATACACACTACACTTGGTCACCCAGGCTGTAGTAGAGAAAGTATACGACGCTTCAGGTGTTGAGGGGGAGTTGACGAGGCTTGAGAGAATGGAAATGATTCTTAAGAGGGTGTAGACGAGACATAAAATGGTCTAGAAGAGGGCATAAGTGAGTCTAAAAGAGACATGGAACAGTCTATTAGAGGCATAAGATGGTGTTGAAAGGGTATAAAACGGTCTAAATGGGGCGTAATTTTATTTCGAAGAGGCATAAGAGGGTGCAGAAGACACGTTAAACAGTCTAGAATGGGCATAGGAGAGTCTAGAAGAAGCATAACAGGATCTAGAAAAGATCTAAGAGAACCTAGAAGAGACCTAAGAGGGTCTACAAGAGACCTAAGAGGATCTACAAGAGACCTAAGAGGATCTACAAGAGACCTAAGAGGGTCTACAAGAGACCTAAGAGGGTCTACAAGAGACCTAAGAGGGTCTACAAGAGACCTAAGAGGGTCTACAAGAGACCTAAGAGGATCTACAAGAGACCTAAGAGGATCTACAAGAGACCTAAGAGGATCTACAAGAGACATAAGAGGATCTACAAGAGACATAAGAGGATCTACAAGAGACATAAGAGGATCTACAAGAGACATAAGAGGATCTACAAGAGACATAAGAGGGTCTACAAGAGACATAAGAGGGTCTACAAGAGACATAAGAGGATCTACAAGAGACATAAGAGGGTCTACAAGAGACATAAGAGGGTCTACAAGAGACATAAGAGGGTCTACAAGAGACATAAGAGGGTCTACAAGAGACATAAGAGGGTCTACAAGAGACATAAGAGGGTCTACAAGAGACATAAGAGGGTCTACAAGAGACATAAGAGGATCTACAAGAGACATAAGAGGGTCTACAAGAGACATAAGAGGGTCTACAAGAGACATAAGAGGGTCTACAAGAGACATAAGAGGGTCTACAAGAGACATAAGAGGGTCTACAAGAGACATAAGAGGGCCTAGCAGAAACCTAAGCAAGTGTAGAAGAGACAAAACTGTTTAGAAGAGACATGAAGCCATCTTGAAGACATAAAATGGTCAATAAGAGGCATAAGAGGTTGTAAAAGAAATATAAGAGTGTCTAGAAGAGAATTAAGTAAATGTAGATGTGGCTTAAGAAAATGAAGGATTAATGGCCAAAGTGGGTCACATTTTTTTCGCAGTAGTGGGCCACTTGGCCATAAATTCCCGTACAATTTTTATATTAACAACTTGGGTAACACTGATAATAGGTTGGGCGAATACTTTTGTTAGTGGGTTTGGGTTTTGAGAAGAACGTACCTAGTATGGGCCAGTAGACCTGCTGCAGTGATCCTCGTTTCTCATGTTTAACTGTGAAAAATAACCTGTTTACTGTTGCAAGTAGTGATATATAAAATTTATTTGTCTTTGTTCGAGAGATTTTTTTCTTTAAATTTCATGCGTTCGTCCTCGGGAATTAAGATATTACATCCCAGCAAGACTGGCATCCCAGCAAGACTGGCATCCCAGCAAGACTGGCATCCCAGCAAGACTGGCATCCCAGCAAGACTGGCATCCCAGCAAGACTGGCATCCCAGCAAGACTGGCATCTCAGCAAGACTGGCATCTCAGCAAGACTGGCATCCCAGCAAGACTGCCATCCCAGCAAGACTGCCATCCCAGCAAGACTGGCATCCCAGCAACACTGGCATCCCAGCAACACTGGCATCCCAGCAAAACTGGCATCCCAGCAAAACTGGCATCCCAGCAGGCCTAACATCCTCACAGAACTGACTGTTGTCTCTGCAAGATGCATTTTAAGTTGTCTGACCTAGTTCTTGTTAACATACACTTTTTCCCGTAAATACTTAGCAATCAAAATATATAAATGCTGCTAAAAAACAAGATATTTAGAAAAAAAAGGGCATTTCGCAAACCAGTGCGAGTCGCAAACCAAACTTAGAAGAACAGTGACCTTGACCCCATCGTGGCTCGGTTATCGTACGCGATCTGTTGGATTACTAGGCCCATTAATGAGGACTTATTTTCTCTACCGGGACTTTCCTTCTAGATTTAATTTTAAACCACTCTGCTGTTACTGGAATAATTTGTGAGCCATCCATCCCATTTCCTCTCTTGAAAGTCTAATACCCACCAGCACCATGTGCCAGACATGTCCTTGCGAAATTTTTTGTATATTAGTATCCCGAGAAATGGGTCCCGACCAGTTGTTTCAAACAGATGCCTTCTTGGTATAGATCTCTGTGTTCCTGTTTTCTCTCTCTGGGCATCAGATGGTCTGTTCTCTTTCATTTGTATGGCAGTGATTATTTCTTTCTCCTGTCGGCAGGATCTTTGCCCTCCTGTTCTATTCAGCATTTTAAGTGTGTCATCCTGGGTGCGGCGGAGCTAGGATTCCTCTATAGGGTGAATTGAAGTCTCGTCCGCTAGTCCCATGACTGGACAAGTACCTTGAGAAACAATTGTCGGCATAGCTTAACGCTGCCTCATGAGCCATTAATTGCAGGTCAGTAAGTTGATCTACTAGTGAATGTTTGCCATCAAGAGGAAGGTGGTCAGAAACACACTGTGGGCATCCTGTGTCCTCTGCGTAGCATGGTTGTTCAAACCGAGGGCTCGAGTCGTGCTACACTCTGGAGTTTCTCCTGGAGGAGAGGTCTGACAGAGCAGTATTTTAATCTTAGCATGCTTTATAGTGCGTATGAATGGCGTGGTCGGTCTTGTCCCTGATGGAGATAAGACTGTATACGGATGATACTGGAGTACACTACAAAGTGTCTGCGACTGAGGGTCTAACGCTGGCTTCAGGCAGAAACGGTGGCAGTTAATTTTACCCAATCGTTGTTGACAGATCCTGCTTCCTAGGTGCTACTTCTTGGCAGGACTGATGAGGCCACTCGTGGCTTCATCAGTTAAAAGCAGGTAACATTCTTGAGAATGGCGTTTGACTACGTCCTGACATGGGTTTCCCTTCTCAGGTATACCCGGAGAGAGAAGTATACCTGGAGAGGATTTCGGGGATCAACGCCCCCACGCACCGGTCTGTGACCAAGCCTCGTAGTTCACCGTGGATGCTATGCGTGTGCTAAATACTTTTAACGAAGGTGTTCTCTCAAAATACCTCGGGGTGGATCAGAGAACCAGGATCCACCTGCATGCTGCCTTATGTCATTACATGCTGGAGTGTGGTTGCAAGATCTTTTCCTGGGCCTTACTTTCTCTGTTGCAATTACTAGATCCTGTCCAACATCTAGAGATACAGCTTTAAACAGGACTATTTCATACTGTTGAGAGCTTTTGTCTTAAGTGATGTTCCCTCGGATCTTCACCTTGAGTTGAGCTTCAGCATTCTGCTTCAGTTTCAGCATATACCTGGCAAACAGCTTGCATTGCAAACCTCGCGGTGGAAAGGAAAAAGGAGCTCTGTGCCTGTCGTCAATAGCTTTCAGTGCTATTTCGAATTCATATGCGGGATGCTATCCTAGAGTGATCTCGATGTGTCCTCAGTCGGATAGCTTGCGTTGTCTCAACTTCCTGACTGAATGGTACCTTAGGTCCTCTATCTTTGTAGATACGAGCAATGCACCTTTCCTTTTAATGGTAAAGACACGGAAAGCCAGCATCCCTTCATCTTAGACCAGGGGAGAGCCAACATCCCTTCATCCTAGACAGGGAAAAGCCAGCATCCCTTTATCTTAGACAAGGGAAAGCCAACATCCCTTCATCTTAGACAAGGGAAAGCCAGCATCCCTTCAGAGACAAGAGAAAGCCAGCATCTATTCATCTTAGACAAGGGAAAGCATCCCATCAGACCAAGGAAAGCCAGCATCCCTTTATCTTAGACCAGGGAAAGACAGTGTCCCTCTATATTAAAGTCACAGGGAAGACAACACTCCACTATTAGACACAGGTTAGACAGCGCCTCCTCACGTTAGACAGCCCTCCCTCAGGTTAGACAGCACCCCTTCATGTTGCTCTGAGTTTCTCAGAAAAATCGCATGTAAAGATATCATTTACTAGTATCCTGTTAGTCAGCTTATGCAACGATCTTATCTAAAATACGCACAAATATTTTGCATGCATTTGTATCTGTATATTTATGTTTTTAACAGAACTGGGAACACCCGCCATGTTTGGCTGCAATATTATGTATCACGTGGTGGGAACCCTGCAGTGTGCTGGCACACCATTTTATATGGAAATTACATAGTGGGAACACCCTCAGTGTACACTGTAGTACCACCCACTGCGTGCGGCTACGCTAGTCTACAGGAGAGTTACAAGGTGGGAAGTCTCGTTGTGCTGATACACAATAGTATAGCAGTAGTAGTCTTATACAATAGTATAAAACTTGCTTTAAATAAACGGGGGGCTAGATATGTTGCCAATGACACTCCGTGATAGTATAGCATAGCAACAGTAGTCTTATTAATAGTATGAGACTTGCTTCGAGGGAACGAAGGCTAGATATGTTGCCTATGACACTCCATCACGCAGGACGGGTTGTATACACGAGATAATGAAATATGTCAGCCTGGGGATGCAACATGTTCTCTAGTCTGAACATTCACTTTCCCACGAATTTCAGTGAAAGCGTTTCTGCGTGCTCGAAATTTCTGTGAAACGTTGTTATACGTTATTCGCGGATATATTACGCTTGGTTATATTAACTTTGCTTAAGTTAACGTATATTAACGTATATTTGCGTATAATTACCAGACAAAAATTAATGGTGATGGCTCGCTTAAGTCTGGCAGTGCGGGGAGCATGTGGAAATTTCATTCGTGTATTTTTGAACGCATGTCCACGAATGTGGAGGACGAATTGCAGGCTGGAGTAGGAGAGTTCATAAAGTCGGTGAGGATATACTGAAGGATCTATCTATGGCTTCAACAGCTACGGCAGTTCCAGAGGCTTCAACAGCTACGGCAATTCCAGAGGCTTCATCAGCTACGGCAGTTCCAGAGGCTTCATCAGCTACGGCAGCTCCAGAGGCTTCAATAGCTACGGGAATTCCAGAGGCTTCATCAGCTACGGCAGCTCCAGAGGCTTCATCAGCTACGGTAGTTCCAGAGGCATCCTTCCAGCAGAACTGGAGTTGAAGATTCAAACCATTCATCAGAACTGGAGTTACTGTTACGTGGGCTTACCATCTCTCAGGCAAGAGAGCGAGAAGCTGGTTTCAGGTGGCATCCAGCTGGCATGTATGCTTACCTAACTGTTGTTGCAGGGGTCGAGTTATAGCTCCTGGCCTCGCCCCCCTTTACTGGTCGCTACTAGGTCCACTCTTTACCTTCTCCATGAACTTTATCATGCCTGTGTGTGTGTGTGTGTGTGTGTGTGTGTGTGTGTGTTTTACTGTACGCGTGTGCGCATAGTCACCTAATTGCGGTTGCAGGGGTCGAGTCTTAGCTCCTGGCCCTGCCTCGCTGTTGGCCGCTACTGATCTCACTCTCATTTGGCTGCGTGAGCCCTACCATACCTAGTCTTAAAGTCACGTATGGATCCTGCCTCTATGTGTGTGTGTGTGTGTGTGTGTGTGTGTGTGTGTGTGTGTGTGTGTGTGTGTGTGTGTGTAACTTAAAACTTCGGCTTCGTCGTGACCCAAATTTTAGAAAACGAAATAAACTTCTCCCTCAGTGTAACTTCAGTCAGCTGCACTGATCCTCAGACTCTGTCCCTCTGAAATCCGATCAAGTTCCAACTTAACCAAAGTTTAACTTCATTGATGGAAGGGAAGAGCAGAGGGGAAGGGAAGAGCAGAGGGGAAGGGAAGAGCAGAGGGGAAGGGAAGAGCAGAGGGGAAGGGAAGAACAGAGGAGAAAAGTGGATTAGGAAATAGAGAACGAAAAAGGACGGAAGAAAATAGAAGAGAGAAATGGGAACAGAAGGGAAACAGAGCATGAAAGACAGGGGGGCAAAGGAATTAAAGGGAAAAAACGGGGTTAGGGGAAACAAAGGGGAGAGTTGGGGAAAGAAAGGGTAGAATAGGGAGAAAGTGGGACAAAAGGAGATTGGAGTATTTTAAGGAACCTTCAGTGTTGTTGTCAAGATGGAAATTTTTACAGCGAATAACGTGTATCCAACGAACTAGGGGTGTAAATCACGAACTAGGTGTGTAAATCACAAACTAGGTGTGCAAATCACGAACTATGGGTGTAAATCACGAACTAGGTGTGTAAATCACAAACTATGGGTGTAAATCACGAACTAGGTGTGTAAATCACAAACTATGGGTGTAAATCACGAACTAGGTGTGCAAATCACGAACTATGGGTGTAAATCACGAACTAGGTGTGTAAATCACGAATTGTGTAAATCACGAACTAGGGGTGTAAATCACGAATTAGGGATGTAAATCACGAACTAGGGGTGTAAATAGCAAACTAGGTGTGTAAATCACGAACTAGGTGTGTATATCACGAACTAGGTGTGTAAATCACGATTTAAGGGTGTAAATCACGAATTAAGGGTGTAAATCACGAACTAGGGGTGTAAATCACGAACTAGGGGTGTAAATCACGAACTAGGGGTGTAAATCACGAACTAGGTGTGTAAATCACGAACTAAAGGTGTAAATAACGAACTAAAGGTGTAAATCGCGAACTAGGTGTGTAAATCACGAACTAGGTGTGCAAATCACGAACTATGGGTGTAAATAACGAACTAGGGGTGTAAATCACGAATTAGAGGTGTAAATCACGAACTAGTGTAAATAACGAACTAGGGGTGTAAATCACGAACTAGGGGTGTAAATCACGAATTAAGTGTGTAAATCACGAACTAGGGGTGTAAATCGCAAACTGTGTAAATCACGAACTAGGTGTGTAAATCACGAACTAGGGGTGTAAATCGCAAACTGTGTAAATCACGAACTAGGTGTGTAAATCACGAACTAGGTGTGTAAATCACGAACTAGGGGTGCAAATCACGAACTAGGGGTGTAAATCACGAACTAAAGGTGTAAATAACGAACTAGGGGTGTAAATCACGAACTAAAGGTGTAAATCGCGAACTAGGTGTGTAAATCACGAACTAGGGGTGTAAATCACGAACTAGGGGTGTAAATCACGAACTAGGGGTGTAAATCACGAACTATGGGTGTAAATCACGAACTATGGGTGTAAATCACGAACTATGGGTGTAAATCACGAACTAGGGGTGTAAATTACGAACTAGGGGTGTAAATCACGAACTAGGGGTGTAAATCACGAACTAGGTGTGTAAATCACGAACTAGAGGTGTAAATCACGAATTAGGGGTATAAATCACACGAAGTAGGGTGTAAATCACACGAACTAGGTGTGAATCACACAAACTAGGGATGTAAATCACGCGAACTAGAGATGTAAATCACATGGCATTTCATCCTGAATAAGTGTGACATACGCTAACAATTTATGATTTACTAAACTTATTTCTGTAAATTATTGCAAGGACGACTAAACAGAGTAAATTTGTGGACTTTTGCTCCTCAGATCAACAAGTCAAAAATTTTTTTCACCCAGAAAATATTCAACCAATATAAACTATGTATATAATTTTCTCTACAACCAAATGGCGAGACATGTGCAATATTGAGAAAGCGTTTCGCCCACCAGTAGCTTCTTCAGTCCATTTCAGAATTGAAATAAACTATATATGTTGCATTGTACAGCATGCCTCAGCCAGTCATGTGTCAGGCAGTCATGCCTCAGCCAGTCATGTGTCAGGCAGTCATGTGTCAGGCAGTCATGCCTCAGCCAGTCATGTGTCAGGCAGTCATGTGTCAGGCAGTCATGCCTCAGCCAGTCATGTGTCAGGCAGTCATGCCTCAGCCAGTCATGTGTCAGGCAGTCATGCCTCAGCCAGTCATGTGTCAGGCAGTCATGTGTCAGGCAGTCATGCCTCAGCCAGTCATGTGTCAGGCAGTCATGCCTCAGCCAGTCATGTGTCAGGCAGTCATGCCTCAGCCAGTCATGTGTCAGGCAGTCATGCCTCAGCCAGTCATGTGTCAGGCAGTCATGCCTCAGCCAGTCATGCGTCAGGCAGCCATGCCTCAGCCAGTCATGCCTCAGCCAGTCATGTGTCAGGCAGTCATGCCTCAGCCAGTCATGTGTCAGGCAGTCATGCCTCAGCCAGTCATGTGTCAGGCAGTCATGCCTCAGCCAGTCATGCCTCAGCCAGTCATGTGTCAGGCAGTCATGCCTCAGCCAGTCATGTGTCAGGCAGTCATGCCTCAGCCAGTCATGTGTCAGGCAGTCATGCCTCAGCCAGTCACGTGTCAGGCAGTCATGCCTCAGCCAGTCATGTGTCAGGCAGTCATGCGTCAGCCAGTCATGTGTCAGGCAGTCATGCCTCAGCCAGTCATGTGTCAGGCAGTCATGCCTCAGCCAGTCATGTGTCAGGCAGTCATGCCTCAGCCAGTCATGTGTCAGGCAGTCATGCCTCAGCCAGTCATGTGTCAGGCAGTCATGCCTCAGCCAGTCATGTGTCAGGCAGTCATGCCTCAGCCAGTCATGTGTCAGGCAGTCATGCCTCAGCCAGTCATGTGTCAGGCAGTCATGCCTCAGCCAGTCATGTGTCAGGCAGTCATGCCTCAGCCAGTCATGCCTCAGCCAGTCATGTGTCAGGCAGTCATGCCTCAGCCAGTCATGTGTCAGGCAGTCATGCCTCAGCCAGTCATGTGTCAGGCAGTCATGCCTCAGCCAGTCATGCCTCAGCCAGTCATGTGTCAGGCAGTCATGCCTCAGCCAGTCATGTGTCAGGCAGTCATGCGTCAGGCAGTCATGCCTCAGCCAGTCATGTGTCAGGCAGTCATGCCTCAGCCAGTCATGTGTCAGGCAGTCATGCCTCAGCCAGTCATGTGTCAGGCAGTCATGCCTCAGCCAGTCATGTGTCAGGCAGTCATGCGTCAGCCAGTCATGTGTCAGGCAGTCATGCCTCAGCCAGTCATGTGTCAGGCAGTCATGCCTCAGCCAGTCATGCCTCAGCCAGTCATGTGTCAGCCAGTCATGCCTCAGCCAGATATGCCTCAGTCATGCCTCAGTCATGCCTCAGCCAGGTATGCCTCAGTCACGTAGATAAATGGTTCAGAGAACCGACAAGGTGATGAATTAGACATGTGCAACACATGGGTGTCCTTATTGAGGAAACTTGTCGCTGCACATCAATCTTAAACAAAGATTGATGGACTGAGCACAACAACTCCAGGCTGAGGGACTGATTACCTCAAACTCCTTCTGATCTTCGAGAATTCTTTGTTTAGGACTGATATACCAGATTTCTATTTGTCCAGCTGTTCCACCATGGGCATTCCTGGGTTCGTTGCTGTTTCTAGTTTATATGAATGACGTGAGAGAAGGGATAGATTCAGAGGTGTCTCTGTTTGTAGACGATGTGAAGCTAATGAGAAGAATACAATTGGACGAAGATCAGGTAAACTTGTAAGGAGATCTGGACAGGCTGCAAGCCTGGTCTGACAAATGGCTCCTGGAGTTTAACTCCAGAAAATCCAGAGTCAAAGTTAGGCGAAGGACAAAGAAGACCGCAGACAGAGTACAGCCTGGGAGGTCAAAGGCTGCAAAACTCACTCAGGGAAAAGGATATTGGAGTGAGCATCACACCGAGCACATCTGAGACGCACATCAACCAAATAACTGCTGCAGCATATTGGTGCCTTGCAAACCTAAGGATAGCGTTTTCTCCATTAAGTAAGGAGTCAATCACCACACTGTACATCGTGTACGTCAGGCCCATACTGGAATATGCAGCACCAGTATGGAACCCACACCTGGCCAAACACGTCAAGAAATTAGAAAAGTGCAAAAGTTTACAACAAAACTAGTCCCGGAGCTAAGGAGGGGTTATGCGACATCAACCTGACGACACTGGAGGACAGGAGGGATAGAAGGGAACATAACGACATATAAAATGCTGAGAGGAATTGACAAGGTGGGTAGCGACAAAGATGGATAGGGACAAGGGTCACAAATGGAAGTTGAAAACTCAGACGAGTCACAAGGATGTTAGGAAATACTTCTTCAGAGTTGTCAGGAAGTGGAACAATCTTGCAGAGTGATGTAGTGAGGCAGGATCTATATATAGCTTTAAGAAGAGGTACGATAAAGGTCCTGGAGCAGGGGAGAGTGGTCCTAGTAGCGACCAGCGAAGAGGCGGGGCCAGGAGCTATGAATCAATCCCTGTAACCACAACTAGGCAAGTACGAGCGCACGCAAACCGCTCGCACAAACTGATGTCCGTGTACACGTACAAGGTAATCGTCATTAAGATGTTATCGTCTCTGAACTCAGATGATCGATAACCTCCCAACATTATTTTTACTGTCATTTTTCATTGTTCTGACTGTTTCCCTTCAGCATCTTTGTTGTCATTAACACGACATGGTTGATTATAGATCTATCATGGTAAGTACCACACGATTATAGATCCGTCATCATTATAACATGGATCCATATTGGCAATATTTTAACAGACATGCGTTTTATCTTAATTAAGTTATTTCTGTCTATTATCTATTATGATGTCATATCTCGTGTCATTTTCTGAGCCATTGATATGTAGGAGTCGTGGTAGTGAGTGTTTGTATAATATTTTGAACTTCTGGTCTGTTGAAGTCGTTGTAGTGTGCGTTTGTATATTCTGAAGCTCTGGTCTGTTGAAGTCGTGGTAGTGTGTGTTTGTATATTCTGAAGCTCTGGTCTGTTGAAGTCGTGGTAGTGTGTGTTTGTATATTCTGAACCTCTGGTCTGTTGAAGTCGTGGTAGTGTGCGTTTGTATATTCTGAAGCTCTGGTCTGTTGAAGTCGTGGTAGTGTGTGTTTGTATATTCTGAAGCTCTGGTCTGTTGAAGTCGTGGTAGTGTGTGTTTGTATATTCTGAAGCTCTGGTCTGTTGAAGTCGTGGTAGTGTGTGTTTGTATATTCTGAACCTCTGGTCTGTTGAAGTCGTGGTAGTGTGCGTTTGTATATTCTGAAGCTCTGGTCTGTTGAAGTCGTGGTAGTGTGTGTTTGTATATTCTGAAGCTCTGGTCTGTTGAAGTCGTGGTAGTGTGTGTTTGTATATTCTGAACCTCTGGTCTGTTGAAGTCGTGGTAGTTTGCGTTTGTATATTCTGAACCTCTGGTCTGCTGAAGTCGTGGTAGTGTGAGTTTGTATATTCTGAAGCTCTGGTCTGTTGAAGTCGTGGTAGTGTGTGTTTGTATATTCTGAAGCTCTGGTCTGTTGAAGTCGTGGTAGTGTGCGTTTGTATATTCTGAAGCTCTGGTCTGTTGAAGTCGTGGTAGTGTGTGTTTGTATATTCTGAAGCTCTGGTCTGTTGAAGTCGTGGTAGTGTGCGTTTGTATATTCTGAAGCTCTGGTCTGTTGAAGTCGTGGTAGTGTGTGTTTGTATATTCTGAAGCTCTGGTCTGTTGAAGTCGTGGTAGTGTGTGTTTGTATATTCTGAAGCTCTGGTCTGTTGAAGTCGTGGTAGTGTGTGTTTGTATATTCTGAAGCTCTGGTCTGTTGAAGTCGTGGTAGTGTGTGTTTGTATATTCTGAACCTCTGGTCTGTTGAAGTCGTGGTAGTGTGCGTTTGTATATTCTGAAGCTCTGGTCTGTTGAAGTCGTGATAGTGTGTGTTTGTATATTCTGAAGCTCTGGTCTGTTGAAGTCGTGGTAGTGTGTGTTTGTATATTCTGAACCTCTGGTCTGTTGAAGTCGTGGTAGTGTGCGTTTGTATATTCTGAACCTCTGGTCTGCTGAAGTCGTGGTAGTGTGCGTTTGTATATTCTGAACCTCTGGTCTGTTGAAGTCGTGGTAGTGTGTGTTTGTATATTCTGAACCTCTGGTCTGTTGAAGTCGTGGTAGTGTGTATTTGTATATTCTGAACCTCTGGTCTGTTGAAGTCGTGGTAGTGTGCGTTTGTATATTCTGAACCTCTGGTCTGTTGAAGTCGTGGTAGTGTGCGTTTGTATATTCTGAACCTCTGGTCTGTTGAAGTCGTGGTAGTGTGCGTTTGTATATTCTGAACCTCTGGTCTGTTGAAGTCGTGGTAGTGTGCGTTTGTATATTCTGAACCTCTGGTCTGTTGAAGTCGTGGTAGTGTGTGTTTGTATATTCTGAACCTCTGGTCTGTTGAAGTCGTGGTAGTGTGTGTTTGTATATTCTGAAGCTCACGAAACTGTCTACTCACTCACAGTTTCATAAATATTGTCCTGACATTATAGCCTTTGTTGAAACATTATTTGACGAAAGGACTCAGGAAAATTTTCCTAAAAATACTGCTATGCCTTATGGATGAGGCGAGACAGGCAAGGTCATGGAGATGGCACTTCCATATACCTTAATAAGTGTACATGCCCAGCATCTTGAGGTTGCTATTGCTGATCACCTGGGAATATTCGCTAGGCCAGACACGGACCTGGTATCCTGTTAACATCCTGATAGATAATGCTGATCCCCTTCTGCTTCAACGTTAATTTCATGATATTATAGTTGTTGGTAGCCAACAGATTTGACGACCTCCTTGTAGCCTTTGACATAAAAAACCGTGAAGATTTTCCTACTCGTATCTTCGTCTTCTCCCTTAACCAAGTAATGAGTGATCAGTCTCAAGGTACAGACATGTGTAAGCCTCGTGGTTATGGAGGCTCATTCGAGTACAAGACTGTCTCTATAACACTGAAGCTTCCAGCAGACCGACGTGAAGCATCATTTCGCACACCCTGGCTGTGGGAGATAGAAAACTAGCCGTCCCTTAGATGGGAGTTTGCGGCCACCGAAGAGAATATTCTTTTTCACGATGACATTAATAACTATGTGAGTGAGTTCTTTAAGCATATCCTTAATCTCCAGCATAAGTTGTAGTATGTAATAATCACGAACAAGCCTCTTTATGGATACAACGGCTCGGACTCCTTATTCCCTTTGCGACATTGAAAGGTCTTGAGAACGTGTTGGCTGCAACACGAAAGGCCTAGAGTTATCATTCAACTTCTCTGTGTGGTTGTTCTGCAGTTGTAATATGTAACGAAGTCTCCAGAGCAGCCTTGGTCTATCGTTGCCAGGACACAAGGCTTGGAGAAGATACAAGAGGCACCCTGCAACAGAAACCTGCACAGGTAAGCCTGTTGGAAGAATTCCAAAATAGGGCAATGTTTAGGTGGGAAGCTGACACAAAAATAAAATTGGCATCAGTAAGAGTGGGGTCCAAAACGTGGTGATCCTTGGTCAAGGTCCAGCAAGGATAGTCACCTGAGGACATTATTCCAACTTTCAATTGACAGGATGGGAAACTCTTGCTATTATCAATCAAGAAAAAGTTGATCTCCTTGCTGAACATTTTCCTGCTAAAATACAAGTTCCTGATCCAGTTTGAGAACCTCCACTGCTAGCCGAGAGGATTGCGTCAGAATTGTTTGATATGATAGTAAGACAGGAAGAGGACTATCACGTCATGTCCTTAAATTCGTGGAACAACAAGGCTGTGGGCTCAGACAAGTTGCGCCCAAGATGGCTGACTAGATGCGTTGACCAGAGGGCATCACTTCTGTAACACATGATCTATGCCTAACAGGGGTTAAATGGCCGTTTTGGTGGAAAGAGGCAAGTGTAGTCCCTGTTTTTTTAACCTTAATTTTTAGTGGGGTGGGCTGGTAAGCCAGTGGAAGGCCTCGGTCAGGTGACCAAAAGCTTCAGTGGCGAGTCATGATTTGACCTGGACCCACGTCAGGAAATAATTGTCCGGTTTCCTGACAAATCTTACTTAACCTAACCTAGTTCCTGTTCACAAAAACTTAAGAGCCGTGCGACAACCATCTACTACAGACCAGCGTCACTTCAGTCACTGGTAAAATTTATAAGACAATTTGACTGCAAGCAGCAGCATTTTTTTTGATTAGCTTCTTTCTGACCATCAATATGGCTTTAAAAAAGATCACTCTGCATCTGACCTATTAAACCTTTCCACTTTGGGACATCTGTCACCAGATAAATCAAAGATCAGTGTGTAGCATCACTGGGCCTTCCTGGTGCCTTCGATCTTGTGTGACTCCAGGAACTCTTGTCAATACTGCCAGCACTTGGAGCCTCTGGCTCTGCACTACACCTCTTTACAGACATTATGGGGAGCGCTAAACCCGTAGGGATTATACAGAGCCTCTGGAGAGGGGGGGGATGGAAGGCTTTTCAGGCTTAATTCAGAGAAGTGAAGAACTTATACAGTTCCCTAGACCAAGAACCCCCCCCCCACCACCACCAGCATCAACGACCCCTTGAGTAAAGTCAATTGAATAAATGAAATCTATGTCCCACAGCATATTACTACCTAATCCCGTTTCCTATTTTCTGCATCATAAACAAAAAGATTTTCTTATTTATATGCTATATTTGGAGTGAATAAAATTGATATCACATCGTGGCATAAATATATTAACAAATTGTTACTTAGTTTTATATATTACTAAACTTTCACTGTCTAAATAAAGGTATATATTCTTTGCTGTCAGAAATATGTGATATGCGAGCTGCTTCAAGGCTGCATGTACTTACAGCCGCTTGAGTAACGTGAGGGACGACTTACACGAGACGAGGTCGGTAAGAGTTGTTTGCTGGTGAAGTGAGGTGACTTATTTAAGTCAGCCACTGGAACACCAGTGTGCAAATAAGCAAGATAGAGGGATAGCAGCAGAAAGGTAGGAAAAGAGGGGAATAAGCGGAAGGAAGGAGAGTTTGAGGGGAAGACTGAGGAAGATAATGGGGGGAGAGAGAGAGAGTGTGTGTGTACCGCCACACAGGTACAATCATCACCACCCTGACAGACACACACGAGAGTCAATCACGCGTGCATAGACATGAAAAAAATTAATAAAAATAAGAACCTTTGTATTACCGCCGTCACCTTTCTACCCGAGACCCTCAACTATATACCGCATTAATTTACTGTTCTCTCCCTTTCTCATATATATATATATATATATATATATATATATATATATATATATATATATATATAAAATGTGTGTGTGTGTGTGTGTGTGTGTGTGTGTGTGTGTGTGTGTGTGTGTGTGTGTGTGTGTGTGTGTGTGTGTGTGTGTGTGTGTGTGTGTGTGTGTGTGTGTGTGTGTGTGTGTGTGTGCGCGCGCGCGCGCCAAACAACCACACTCATACTTGATAATGTCAGAAGTCACGAAAACGCTTGGAATTTCGCTATTTTTTCTCAGTGGTTGTTCTGCATATTGTGATATCACCTTTTATTGTGATTTTATTGCATCCAGTATTGGGCCCCTGCATAGGCGGGATGGGACATACACAGATGACATGAGTGAGATATTCAAGTCCCAATATGATTCAGTGTTCAGTGAGAAGCTGCCCAGACTAAGGCTCGACAATCCTTATGAATCTTTTATGAACGAGACCCAAAATTTGGTCATCTCGAAAATCTCGGATATTATCCTACCACAAGACTTTGAAATGGCAAAAAATAACATGCCCATGCACTCTGCCCCAGGCCCAGACTCATGGAACTCCGTGTTCCTCAAGAACTATGCGTGTGCCATCAGCATTCTATGGAGAAGAAGCATGGACACACGGGTTATCCCACACTCACTAAAAACAACAGACATAGCCCCACTCTACAAAGGGGGCAGTAAAGCAATTGAAAAGAACTACAGACCGATAGCACTAACATCCCATATCATAAAAATCTTTGAAAGGGTTCTAAGAAGCAAAATCGCCAACCACTTAGATACCCATCAGTTACATAACCCAGGGCAACACGGGTTTAGAGCAGGTCGCTCCTGCCTGCCCCAGCTACTGGACCACTATGACAAGGTCCTGGATGCTGTAGAGGATGAATAAAATACAGATGTAGTATACACAGACTCTACAAGAGCCTTCGACAAGTGTGACCATGGTGTAATAGCGCACAAAAAGCGTGATAAAGGAATAACAGGCAAAGTTGGTAGACGGATCTACAACTACCTGACAGTAAACAGTAAACATACTATGGAACAAAATCTCCTCTCCAGGCTGAGGGACTGACCACCTCAAGACTACGTGTTCAAGGGTGATGGGCAGTTGCATCGTCTTCACATCTCTTTTGCTTCTACCAGCTTTTCTGTAGTCGACTGAAGAAGCCTACTGTGTAGGCGAAACGTTTCGAAATAAAGACACGTAACTGTTGCATATGTCTTACCTAACAAAGTACTGCATACTCTGATGTAGGGTTTACAGTGTCGAATACTGCAGTGGACAGAGATAATGTTTATATGTGCATTAAGATCACAGTAAACAGGTGATACAATATGCAGAACAACCACTGTGAAAAAATAGTGAAATTCCAAGCGATTTCGAGACTTCTCACATTATTAAGGAATTGTAAAAACAAAATATCAACGGGAAGGCATGTAAGGGCAAGACTACACCTCACAGTCACGTCACAACACCCGACTTTGTCACAATGAACTGATACTCTACCCAAGCATTAAGATTTTTTACTTGTCTAATGTATCTTAAATTCTTGCGTAATACAACTTTCTCAGTCTTTTGAAAATTAATTGGATGGTTAAAATATCCCACATGAATAAACAGAGCATTAGAATCTTGTCCACTTCTAATGCTATATTTATGTTGCTTTAATCTTAGTTCAAGACTTTTACCAGTTTGACCGTAATAAACCTTATCACATATTTGACAAGCTTATTGCAGTCAAACTTAAGCCATTAAAAAGTGCTACCCCAAACAAGGGTAATCAGGAGGTGATCAACACTCAGTGAACCAAGGTCAACGCTGCGAAGGAAAGCCATTCAGGCGTAATCGCTTTACCAGGCCTGGAGAGGGGTAATTACCCTTTCCCAGGCTGGTAAAGGGTTAATTAAACATATATTTCAAGCCATGTGATAAATGGTTTAAAACCGACAAGTTAAAGATTGAGACACTTATGCAACATATGGGAATCTTTATTGACGAAACGTTTCGCCACACAGTGGTTTCATCAGTCCTTACAAAGGAGAATGGTGAAAAACAGGAGGACTTTGATGTAATCAGTCCCTCAGCCTCGAGTCGATGTAATCGACTCGAGGCTGAGGGACGTTCCTTCAATATAGATTCCCATACGTTGCTTAAGTGTCTCGGTCTTCAAACAGAGAACTGAAGACTCGTGGCATGTAATTGGCCCAGCCACTTAGTGGCACAACATGGAGATTGCTGCACGCCAGGACCACAGTTCGAGTCCCGACTCTTTCGTCTGTTCATGCAATGTCTATATGACTTGAAAAATAGCCTCGTTAGAGAGAAACTGTCTAATCAAGACTTTTTTCTGTAATTTGTGTCTTCATACAATCTGTCCATAGTCGAGGAAAAAAATAATTTATGTTAAGCGCTAAACCCATGTGGGTCATTTAGCGCAAGACGTGGTGGAGGCTCGATCCTCCGTATACTGAGCGCGAGACAGATGCGCTTCTTAGTCAAGGAGTAATATGTGATGGTGACTATCAGACACCAGATTTAATCCCACAATATCTGATCATTTAAACTCTTACTACCACATTATTGTACCAGTGAATGCATGAACAAGCAGTACAACTCAGCACTGACAATATGGAACACAAGTGTTGAAAATGGTATAAAATACCGAGCAGTTTATGATTAAGAAATGTGCAACAGTTGACTGTCTTCACTCTTGATACGTCTCGCCTACATAATAGACTTTTTCAGTCAAATACAGAAGAATGAGGATAATGGAATCAGTCCCATGGAGCCGAATTCTTCTCCAGGCTGAGGGACTGACCACCTCAAATACTATTTGTCCAAGGTTACTGGACTGATTACATCTTTTAATTACAACACTTGCTACTTTTGTATTTGACTGAAGAAGTCTACTGTGTAGGCGAAACGTCTCAAGAATACAGATACCCAACTGTTGCATGTGTGTCTTGATCATCAATCTCTCTCTTATTGCAACCTCGTGTGTGTGTTACAGCTCTTGTCTCGTACCCATATGCAAATGATCTTACCACGTCACCCAGTTCCTGGTTAATCCTCTGCCAGCCTCCCACACTAGTCCCCGTCAACCCATAATACATCCCCCGCTCATCTCACCCCACAACCATCACTCCCCAGTCCACATATTTCACATATCCACCACCTCCACACTCCGACACCCTCATTAATTTCCTCTCTGCCCTCTTTCTCTTCATACCACTCATCCTTCCAATCACTCGTCCTCCCCACCACTCGTCCTCCCCACCACTCGTCCTCCCCACCACTCGTCCTCCCCACCACTCGTCCTCCCCACCACTCGTCCTCCCCACCACTCGTCCTCCCCACCACTCGTCCTCCCCACCACTCGTCCTCCCCACCACTCGTCCTCCCCACCACTCATCCTCCCCACTCAAAAACATTACAAGTGACATGAAATTAACCCCCCTAATTCGAACCGGCTTTAAACCCACGATAATTTTTCAAATTAACGATTTCGATGTATGTGTACTCACCTAGTTGTGGTTGCAGGGGTCGAATCACAGCTGGCCCCGCCTCTTCACTGGCCGCTACTGAGTCACTCTCCCTGCACCTCTTCTTAAAGCTATGACTGGATCCTGCCTCCACTACATCACTTCCCAGAATATTCCACTTCCTGACAACTCTGTGACTGAAGAAATACTTCCTAACATCCCTGTGATTCATCTGAGTCTTCTACTTCCAACTGTGTCCCCTTGTTGCTGTGTCCCATCTCTGGAACATCCCGTCTCTGTCCACCTTGTGAATTCCTCTCAGTATTTTATATGTCGTTATCATGTCCCCCCGTATCTCTCCTGTCCTCCAGTGTCGTCAGGTCGATTTCCCTTAACCTCTCCTCGTAGGACATACCTCTTAGCTCTGGGACTAGTCTTGTTGCAAGCCTTTGCACTTTCTCTAGTTTCTTTACGTGCTTGGCTAGGTGTGTGTGTGTGTGTAGGTGTGTGGGTGTGTGGGTGTGTGTGGGTGTGTGTGTGTGTGTGTGTGGGTGTGTGTGTGTGGGTGTGTGTGGGTGGGTGTGTGTGTGTGTGGGTGTGTGTGTGGGTGTGTGGGTGTGTGTGTGGGTGGGTGTGTGGGTGTGTGGGTGGGTGTGTGGGTGGGTGTGTGGATGGGTGGGTGTGTGGGTGGGTGTGTGGATGGGTGGGTGTGTGGGTGGGTGGGTGTGTGTGGGTGGGATTTATTTTTTTAGGTTTTGCCTCCCATATCCACCCTATATCCATCCTGTGGATGACAGCACGAGAGCATATGGATGCACAAAAGGCCTAGGACCTAGGGTTACTAGGAGTACATCTGGATTCATATCCACAATTATCTTACCTGTTGCAAGCAAATTTAATATATTTAATATATTTTGTATCTTTTCATTAATATATCTTAACATATCACGTAGGTTATTATACTATCACTATATTCCTCAATAAGTGGACAATTAAGTGCATAGTATTCAGTGATCACAGGGTTGGCCTTATACTTTGATCATCTGTGTGTCTGCCAAACTGCCAGAAGTATTTGTAACCAAGCCTAAGCCTGGCCACTACAATATCAGTCGGTTCACATTGCAAGTTGCTCCATAGATAAGTATTATCTACGTTCATGGCATGCTTCTCATTGCATGTAACATTCACCTTCATTACTTTTATCTTATTATACATGATGCCAGACACAGACACACCAAAGTTATATTTTGCATTTTTAGGTGGCTCCTGCCCTGGTGGCGAAAGCTCTCGCTTCACACGCTGAGGTTCAGGTTCGATTCCCGGCTGGGTGGAAACATTGGGCGTGTTTTCTTACACCGATTTTCGATGTTTACCCATCAGTAAAATGGATGTTAGTCGAGTGGTGTGGGTCGCATCCTGCGACAAAATGACCTAAATTGCCCGAAATCTCTGATTAACAAGCGGCTTTCTATATAGTAGTGTCATTGATGTCAGCTAGGACTGTATGCTTTGTACATGTACTTGTAAAAATAATTATTATGATTATTATTAATTTTTATTACATATTATTACATGTACTTGTAAAAATAGTTATTATCTATTATTATTTTCTATTATCTACTATTATCTAGTTATTATTATTATTATCTACTTTATCAAAAAGAAGTAATTCAATGAGTGATGGAATCCTTAAAATTTGTACACTAATTCTTTTTTCTCCGATTTTTGAGTATCTCTGCCTGGCTTCTCCAGTGAGCCTATTCTTTGAGTCAATATGCGAGTTAAGAGCCTTTAGTGGTGACAGAGTAATAAGCAGCGTCGAGCCCTCTGTCCTAAGTTAAATTTAGTGTCATTATGATGGCAAACAATTCAGCTTGCAGTGTAGACGCTTAGTTAACACTTACGATTAACTGAGCATGGCTGTTAAAGTTCATATTAAGAAAGATGGTAACAAGAGCAGACGCAGCCCTGCCAGCAGACTCCTGCCTAGATCCTTCAGTATACATAACTTGTCATAATTTATTACAAACAGCTAAGTGAGAAATTTCTTTTTGTACAGTTGTCTTTGTAAGTGATTTAGGGAAGACATCACTAGTGATGAGCTTCTAGTGAGGTCTTTCAGATATTTGATATTAAATAAACACAACTTCCCTGGAGGGGATAAATACTCTTCTTCTATACAGAGATACAGATGACTCACCAAATCGTAATGACACGATTGCAAACCATACCACGGGCGGGGTTACAACCAGCGTCGGTCTGGAGTTTTGTGACACTGATCGCGGGCTCTAATCCCGCCCGTGGTATGGTTTAGAGATATAGTTCGTGCGAGTTAAAAAGCATAATGCAATTGCATGTTTTCGCATCCCATTTAGATCTATGTTTATTCACTGTTAGAATATTTAGTAAGATTTGTAATGACAGTGTCTGGTTAATATCATATTATTCCAGTACTAAGTATAATGTTAATAATGCGTCAGTGATACTAGGAACACTAAGTTCCTTCCTCGTATTAAGAACCTGGTTAGTTTTAGGGCAGCCAAGAGTGATTAGTACTAAATGGATTGACTTGTCGAGTTAGTCATTATGAATGAAACTGTTGATTCACCTGTATCAGAGTAGAATTATTTACTAGAGTAGATGCAAACAATAGTTACCGCAGCATGCGTCACAGGATAGTTACCGTCGTATGCGTCACTTGACAGCTACCGCCGAATGGGTCACTTGAGAGTTACCGCCGTATGCGTCATCTGATGGGTCACTTGACAGTTGAACAGGAAGTGTCACAAGTGCTGTAAAGTGTTAAAAACCAACAAGTTGAAGAATGAGACACTTGTTCAAACTTTGGGGACGTTTCGCCAGCCAGTGGCTTCATCAGTCCAATACAGAGAAGAACGGTGGAAGATGAGGGACTGATTACTTCAAACTCCTCACCTTCACCATTCTTCTCTGTATTGGACTGAGGAAGTCACTGGCTGGCGAAACATTTCCGAAATAAAGATTCCCAAATGCTTCACAAGTGTCATTCGTTACCTGGCAGTTATATAAGAACAGTGAAGAACTGGTGTAATTCTTCAGCTCCGTCATCTGGAGGAGGCCTGGTCACAGACCGGGCCGCGGGGGCGTTGACCCCCGGAACTCTCTCCAGGTAAACTCCAGTGGCAGCTCGTCCATAGGAGCTGCAGAGCTGCAGTTCCCCCAGATGCTCACTGCCAGACGTATGACTTCATCATCCTTACTCTAAAATAATTTGCAACTGACAATTACAAGAAAAATCTGTTGTATGTTGTTTTCAATGTATTTATAAGCGAATTTTTATTTTTTTGTTGTTGACGCGATAAAAAATGATTAAAAATAGAAATCTGATGCGGTACGATAGTACAGGTATTACTGTCGTCACGAGCCGCCACTGTCTGGCACTGCTGGTCGCTAACCTCGAGTTGAATCACTATTAGTAATAGCACGTATGTACTGTGCCTCCAGCTTTTTCAAACTGAGCTCATTCCCCTTTTTTACCACCTAGAGACTGAAAAAGTACTTCCTAACATCCCTATGATTCATCTGTGTCTCTAGCTTTCACTTACGTTCTCTTGCGCCTTGTCTTTGCATCACTGTGACTGGAAAAACACACAAATAACCCGCACATAGGACTCCAGCTTATGACGACGCTTCGGTCCGACTTGGACCACTCACACTTCACATTGTGTGCAGGGCCAGATTAAGAAGTCTCCGGGCCCTAGGCTATTCAGATTGGCGGGGCCCCTTTGAGTTACGGGTAAGCGAAGCGACCCCTTCCAGCTTGGGGGTGGGGGGGGGGGGGGGTCGGTGTGAGCCTGTTTAAGGTCTAATTAAATACATTCTGGCTATTTAGATTAAATTTAATAGGGAAAGTACATCAAGACAACCAAAACCATTTACCAACAGCCATTATAACTATCTTGTTAAATCATGCATTTTAAAGAGAATAAACTCAAGACAGCATAGTATTACTAGATTAGGCTATTAAAGTAGTGACATCATGTACCTATTATATTCAGCATAACCACTACAGCACTATTATTCCCTTTATAAATCACTGACCATTATTGTTATCATTGCATCATGCATAAGACTATCAAATCATATAAACTCAAGAAAGTAAAGAATTGTTTATATTCACAGGCACTTCTTAAATAAACTTTTTTCTGGATTTCATATTGGCAAAATCATCAATTATATTCTGAAAATCAATATTTCTTGTTAGATCAGACTCAATGGTCAACAAGGCTAGGTTACACAATTTGTCTTGGCTCATTGTTGAACGGAGCTGGTTTTTCACTCTTTTCAAAACAGAAAATGAACGTTCTCCTTCACAGTTAGTAGCTGGAAGTGTTAGGTAAAGGCGATACACTATGTCAACATTAGGGAAGGTTTCTGAGATACCTGCATTTCTTAAATGTTTCAAAGCAGCTGAGGGCGCACATTTTTCAGGTGGAGCTTTAATCTGATTCATATACCCAGAAAAATGAACTATTTCTTCAACAAATGTGTCCTGAACATCTGCTGAAAGGTGTTGTTGCAACTTTAATGCAGCTTCTCTCAATTCTGCATCTGGCATAGTAGTAATTTTGAACAGAAATCCAAACTTGTCATTGAGATTCTGGTAGATTTCTTTTCTTTTCACCAATTCTGTAATCAGTGAATCCAGAATGACGAAGTATGTAGCTGTCTTACATTTCTGCCTTGGTAGCAACACAATTTCATTGTCTGGCTCTTCAAAATTGCGTTTCCTCTTCCTTGACCGCTGATGATCAGCCCGGTAACTGTAGTCTTTCACCAGCAGTTTAGCTTTCTCTTCAAACATTTCAAAAGCTTCATCATTGCGAAGTGAGCTTACAAATTCCACTAAGCCTGCATAGAGGTTAGCACAAGTAGCCATTTCAATTTCAATTTTCTGAAGTGTCTTGTTCGTGGCATTTAACCGTTCCAGTATACAGTCCCAAAGCACACAGAGTAAGGCCAATTCAAAATCTTCCAATTTTGATGCTAAGCTGGCTGCTTCGCTTCTTGTAGTTGCTGTCTGGTCTTCATCCTCTGCTATTTGGATCAAAGCAGAACGTATTTCAGCAAAGCTGTCTTTCGAAGCATGTGTTGCATCATGCTGCGCTGACCACCTTGTTGTTGATAATGATTTGATGACATCTCCATGAATGGTTGACTTGAGTATACTCCACCGATGCGTTGAAGCAGAGAAAAAAATTAAAGAGTGCTTGTAAAAGTCCAAAAAATGAAACTGCAGCGACACAACACTCCGCAGCACATGACCCAACAAGATTAAGAGAATGTGCTGAGCAGGGCACATATTCAGCAAGTGGGTTGATTTGCTTGATACGGGCTTGCAATCCATTATATTTACCCGACATGTTACTTGCATTGTCGTAGCTCTGGCCACGGCAATCCATAATAGAGAGATCATGTTCAAGCAGAGTATCCAGTACTACATTCATCATTGTTTCTCCATCATGGCCTGAAGGAGGAATGAATTTTATAAAGCGCTCTACAGGTTTACCACTGGAGTCGACAAAGCGAACAATGTCAATTGATCTGTATGTGAAATATCTGGTGTTGAATCTACACTTATTGCAAAGTATTTTGCAGTTTTCACAGCTGCTATGATGTTATTGAGGACCTTCTTAGTCATCAGTTCAATAAATTCATTGCATATAGTAGATGACATGTAAGATACAGTGCCTCTTCCTGCATTCCCAAGGCGTGACACATGATTTGCTAAGAATGGATCGAATTGTGCTAACAGTTCTATGATCCCTAGGAAATTGCCATTGTTTTCCGAACCAAAAACCTCATTTTCTCCACGGAAAGCAAGTCCTCTTAGAGCTAAGAATTTTACAACAGCAACAACTCTTTCTAGAACTTTTCTCCAATAAGTGCGCTCTTTTTCAGTTTGATTTTCCAAATGAGAATCCAATAAGCCTTTTTTCTGTGCACGAAATACACTGGCTAAAATGCAGCTCCTGTGAGTGGTGCTGTTTTCATGTTCCTCGAAACGCTTGGAATTTTTCCAGTCATTGAACCCCTGTGTGAAGGTATTTTCTTTGGTAGAAAATAGCTTGCATGCTGAACAGTACACTTTTCCTGAGCTTTCAGAGTATACCATCCATGATCTTTTCACAGTTTCTGAATTTGCAAGCTTCCTATAAAACATAGATGACTTTAAACAACGACGACTTCCATCATCATAAATTCTTGCTGATTTCCTAAAGTCAATGTTCAGAGTTTGACTGAAGTTTTCTGCAATGAAAGCATTACGTAGAGAATCTGGGATTACATTTGGCCATGAGGCAGGATCTTTTAAGACAAATCCTGTGGATGAAATGTCCGTTGAGACATTGAGAGGAGACACAAAAGAAGTAGATGCTGGCTGAGAAATAATGGAGGGAGGGCTTCCTGTATGATCTGACGTATCTGCAGATTCAACTGTACTGGTAACATCAGAAACTGTTTTCGTGAGCATGTCTGTGATCTTTCTGCAGCTTCCTACATCTTTCTTTTTCTGTTCTTCTTCTTGAATTTTCTTCTTTCTTTTCTGTGACCCACTCGCATAAGAACGTCCAACATCACGTTCACGAGATGCCATAATGAGGATGTATCACTGTCTGTAATCATGCAAATACAAATTTTTCATTATCAATTATTATTAATTTTTTAATTATTATTAATTTTTTTTCTGTCAATTGGGGGGATATGGCCCTTGTAGCCCCCTTTCCTCTGGCTGCGCATCTAAAAATTCAAAACGTTACCAGAAAGGAGTCATATACAGAACTTTTACCATAGATTAGGTTAGTGATTTGGGCTACGAATATTTTACTAATTCGTCCTCCTTGATCTCCAATTTACTTAAACAGAAATCATACGGAGTCCAAGAACAATGCACAATGGTATTTATATTACCATTTTCATAACTAAACTAATCATTATGTTTTGCATGATATATGGCCTACCACCATAGATAAGGACATGAGAATTAAAGAATGCAGGGACAATTTTCAGTTTCACCCAACCAACGATTTTCTGATGTGGCTTATGTGTTTCTGGGGAAATATGTAGTAAATTAATTGATGTTCTACATCACTTCCGTCGCAACTTGAAAACTAAGCATTTGCGACGGAAGTGATGTAGAACATCAATCAATTGAGATCTGTTATTGAAATGATAAAGACTTAAAGACAGGACAAAGTGCTTTTAAAACCTACAAACGGAAGTCAGTTTGCGTTTTTAGGTTTTTCTTTATAGTATTTTTACCAAAAATGCGTCTTTACTGGTCCATGCGTCTTTACTGGTCAAGTAACCCTATCAGGTACCTCCCTTAACATTTAGAGGCGAAAACAAACATTTATCCATACACATCAATGTCTATCAACAACACTTCAGTTAATTTGTCACAGTACAAGTCTAGATAACGTGTAATTACTACAGAAAATTGGAGAGGAATCTCCCATACTCACCCATTAGCGGGAAAACACAGCTGTTCTGATGTAAACAAAGGCGTGTTGAGTGTTGCCATCTATGGTTAGGTTTATTTATTTTTATTTTATTTTATTTCATTATTTTTGTTTTGATTATTTTTTAAAAATCAATTTTACTCTCCAAACACTTGAATTTTTTAGGTAGGGACCTCTTTGCACTTGCACCATGTGCACAGTCTTGGATGAGCCCCTGAACCCCTTGGACCACGGGGCCCCCAAATGCTCGGGGCCCTAGGCAAATGCCTAGTTTGCCTATGCGATAATCCGGCCCTGACTCAAACGTATTCGTAAAGCTGTGTATGGATCCTGCCTTCATCATTGCACTGTCAAGGTCGTTCTACTTCCTTATCACTCCAAAGCAGAAGAAATATTTTCTAACTGCTAGCTGTCCCTGTCTACTTTATCAATTCCTCTCAG
>NC_091371.1:3436564-3481564 GCF_038502225.1 Cherax quadricarinatus | reverse complement strand
AGTGATGCTACTCTAACAGCAAGTGTACCTTTCAAAATAGATGCCAAGTCAATGATGGTACTTTAAGTCACTTTTTCTCTTTAGAGAGGAATAGTGCTTTAAGTTTATTTGTCGCTTTCAAGGCGGATGAAATTGCAGAAATGGAGATTGTACAGAGATTGTGCCTTAATTTCAATTACATAAAATTTACAAATGCCTGACGTCACTTGAACCGTACTCCCTGGAACGTAGGAGATGAAGGTGAATCACATGGAAAATTCTAGAAGGCTTAGTTCCAAATATAAAAATGAAATTACTCCCAGGAAAGCAGATGGTGAAAAATACCCAAGTGAAGAGCAGGGGCATAATGAATACATTAACAGACCCCAGTAAGTTTGAAGGAACCAAGACTCTAACACCCTCCTGGGTAGCAGTAATCTAAAACCAAGACAACAGCGCATTAGTGTTCGCAATAAAGCTAACAGAATTCTTGGCTTCATAGCAAGAAGTATAAATAATAGAAGTCCTCAGGTTGTTCTTCAACTCTATATATCCTTGGTTAGGCCTCATTTAGACTATGCTATATAGACTATGCTATGAATATTAATGCTCTGGAAAACGTACAGAGGAGGATGACAAAGATGATCCCATGTATCAGAAATCTTCCCGATGAGGATAGACTGAGGGCCCTGAATCTGCACTCTCTAGAAAGGCGTAGAATTAGGGGGGATATGATCAAGGTGTATAAATGGAAAACAGGAATAAATAAAGGGGATGTAAACAGTAGGTGTGGGTGGGTGTGAGTTTGACCTGACTAGCTTGTGCTGCTGGGTCTGGTGCCGTGCTCCTTCCTTGAGTGGAGGTGACCAGACTGGGTGGGTCATTGGGCTTATCCGGGGGGGGGGGTTCATGTACCTGCTCCGCATGAGTCAGTAGGACTGTTTGCAGCGTTCCTTCTTTCTTATGTTATGTTCTTATATATAAACTGAATTAAAAACAGACCCATAGCTGTCTTCAAGAGGGAACAAGATCAATTCTTAAAATCTTTGCATGATCAGGACTGTGGCGCCTACGTCAGATTTCCTAGTTAATTAAGCCTGACGTAGGACCGGGCAGCGGGGGCGATGATCCTGTAAATCACTTTCCGATAACCTTCGGGAAACACTTTTTGTAAAACAGTAAACCCGTATGGTTTACACGTGCAAGTAACGGTATGGATCAATGCACTCAGTAATAGTGGAGAGACTATCCTCGGTCCGCTAATCACTCCACACGCTGCCTAACTGTAATCTACATCTAAAATTAGCACAAAAATCTAAGCATTTGAAGTGTTGCACTAAGATAAATACACGCGTATGTGATTATATATATATATATATATATATATATATATATATATATATATATATATATATATATATATATATATATATATATATATATATATATACAGTGGACCCCCGGTTAACGATATTTTTTCACTCCAGAAGTATGTTCAGGTGCCAGTACTGACCGAATTTGTTCCCATAAGGAATATTGTGAAGTAGATTAGTCCATTTCAGACCCCCAAACATACACGTACAAACGCACTTACATAAATACACTTACATAATTGGTCGCATTCGGAGGTGATCGTTATGCGGGGGTCCACTGTATATATATTCGCCAGATATAAAATAACACGAGAAATAATTTTCTTATACTTAATCTAAACAGAGCTGTCACAACCATAAGAGAACGGGCACTTAAGGTCAACGAGGCAATTGACGTGCGGTGGTAATTGGGGTCCATAACTGTGTTGTCGGGTTGAGGTGCCAGGTCTTGAGAGGTGTGCCAGACGGGTGCCATCTGGTGCACTGAGCTGACTGATAACTGCTCCGAAAACTGTCTAATGAAGGGAGCCTGGAGATGTGTTGCTGCTGCTGGCCAAGACTCTCACATGCAGTGTGTGTGTGTGTGTAGGTGTGTGTGTGTGTGTGTGTGTGTGTGTGTGTGTGTGTGTGTGTGTGTGTGTGTGTGTGTGTGTGTGTGTGTGTGTGTGTGTGTGTGTGCGCGCGCGCGCGTGCGCGCGTGTGTGTGCGCGTGTTCGTGCCGAATACGTAAAACTCTTTGAAAATTAAGTCCTTCCTAAAATTTTCTCTTATGTATTTAAAGATATATTTTTTTTCATTTATGTTAATGCAAAAAATTATAATTTTGTACCAGAAGCACCTTAGAAAAGTTACCTAACCTTATTATAATAAGCTCAGTTTAATTTAGCCTAATCCAACTAAATATATTTTAGATAAGTTCAGAATGATTTTTGCGAAATTATTAGACACAAATTTTTGCTCGTTTTATTCGGCAAGAAGAGCGTTGCCATATAAGCCAAATTCGCAAGTTTTACCTGTTCGGCACGACATATATATATATATATATATATATATATATATATATATATATATATATATATATATATATATATATATATATATATATATATATATATATAATATATATGTCGTGCCGAATAGGCACGACATAGCGAGACGGAAGTCGACTTAGATATCACGCAAGTGATATGTACGGGCGTAGTTTTTTGAAGGTTAGTACAATATGTTTCGAGTTCACACTGACTCCATCTTCAGTATAAAATTGTTGGGAAGTTTATGAATCCCACTCAAGTGATTGTGTGCGACTCTTCTGGGTCATGAATGTAACAATTATATTGTTATATTCATGACCCAGAAAGGGATAAAACCCTTGAAAAATAGACAACCTTGATGCTGTTGAAGGTCTCTTGATTCCTTTTCCTTGGATTAAACTTGATTATCTCCCATTCTCGAGGCACTGTATGGCCCCAGAATATTATATTGCTGCGCTGACTGACGCAGAGCGCTAATGTGCGTCAGGAGAGTGATAGCTGCTGCGTTCGTGACACACTGTTTGTTTGTGGAGCTTTGGACTAAGAAAAGAGGGAGCTGGACTGAACAAGGGAAAGAGGAAGAACGTGAGGAACAGGAACGACGGAGGCAAGAGTAGGGGAGGATAAGAGATGAATCACAATGGAGAAGCTGGAGCGTTAAAGCTAGTTTTTTCTCTTTTTATCGTGTACACTGTACTGCAAGCCGGACGTGTGTCATCGACGTCTTCAGAAACGTTACTTTGTGTGATATAGGATGTACTCACACACACACGTGTGTGTGTGTGTGTGTGTGTGTGTGTGTGTGTGTGTGTGTGTGTGTGTGTGTGTGTATCTCTTAAGACTAAGAACGTGCTTCCTAACGTCTGTGACTCATCGGTGTCTTTAATTCCCAGCTGTCTCCTTGTCTCCCTGCTATTTCTGCTTTATAAAGTTCTCTCGAGTATCTTGCACGTTATCATGGCATTCCTAACCTAGAGGTGTCTAAGGCAACTCTAGACCAGTTCCTTCAGTCTTTTCTTATAGCTGAGCTCCCTCAGCTTCGCTCTAAGCGAGTTCCTTTGGTTTCTTCTTATAGTTAACCACTTACAACTTCGGAACCACTGTACACTGGTGACCAGTGGTGACAAGTGTTAACTTCTCCTAGTAGTAAAAGGAATCTTGTCATGAATTCAAACTTGTACCCAGACAATCAGTGTTGCAACGGAGGCAATGACTGGTAAACCAGTTGCTGGTTTCTGCCAAGTTACCCTGGGTTTTGCAATATTGCGAAATTCCACGTGACTGGTCATCTTTATATCTTTTGAAGGATTTTTTAAAGGTGTGACATTAGCACTATTTATCAATAGTTTTTTTTTTCTACAATTACTTTGAAGAATAAAAAGGCACAATACCGTGACTAGAGCAATAAACAAATAACCCGCGAATAGGAGACTGAGACTAATAACATCGTTTCGGTCCAACTTGTCATATTAACTAGAGTTAATGGTCTTAGTTGATGGTCCACGTCGGACCGAAATGTCGTCATACGTTTCAGTCTCCTACGAGAGGGTTACTTGTGTGTTGTCATTGATTGATTACCTTCGTGAAGTGGAACTATGTCGGGAGTGTTTAGCGACTGTGGGATAACATCTGTGTCCAGGTTCCCTCCTCACGGAATATTTACGGCAAGATGTATTGGTTTCTTGCAGTTCTTGATGGATAGACAGTTTCACGAGTCTGGGTGTGGGATGAAAACAAATGGATGGGCATATTAACAGTGTCTTCTTTGAAGTCAAGGTGGGGTTAGGGATACGTTGGATAACGTGGAGATGTCAGCATTGTTTCGAATCGTAGGGATACGTCAAAAAATGTGGAGTGTTACATGTGTTTCGAATCTTGTTTGTGAAAAACTTATTTCTGTCTTTAGACTCATTAATGGGTCACCGAACAATCTTACATTGATCTCGGTATTTCATTCATTTATCAGCCGTGGGGTGTCTACTTATTTTAATTAAAGCAAAATACTAGATACGGTTTTCCTCCCTTAGTTTTTGTATGTGGGAAGACATAAATTGAATTTCTTCCATATTCTTGTACGGCTATTTTGTTCACTCTGTTTCTCCTGGTCTCTTATATAACATTTTCATTTTGAGTTTGATGTTCTCCATTTTCCTAACCAGTGTTTCCAGAAATTCTGCTGCATTAGAGAAGATTTGTTATCAGTCACCTTCACCTCTAAAGGAAACGCCTCTCTCTCTCTAATCTGCATCCTCTTCCTTTATCTTAAAGGTATATTTCAAGCACGAGTCAGCACATCCTCTGGATATAACGGTTCAGATTCTAGTTAGTCCTATCATCTCGTCAGATTATTTTGGTAAGGTCACGGATGATTTAGGTCCAGTTGATGTTCTTATTGTTGAAATTGAATTCGTCTTCCGCTGTTTCTGAAGAGTGCATGTGCTGGTCTGAACCTCGATGAGGTTGGGGTCTGAGTTTGCTGTGTTCGACAAACTTATGTCCCGGACCAGGTCTTCATAAGTGAATTTAAAGTGAATTTATTGTAGAAGTTAATAATGCGACTGTGTAAGACTGCTCGTCTGAACTAGCTCCTGGTTAAATACACGTGAGCTGGGGACACGGGCGTGGGCTGGGGACACAGCGTGGGCTAGCAAGGTTTGGGGCATAGGCGTGGGTTGAGGACACAGTATGAACTGGGGACATAACGTGGGCTAGCAAGGTTTGGGACATAGGCGTGGTTTGGGGAGACAACATGGACTGGGGAAACCAGCATGGGCTTGGGACACAGCATGGGCTTGGGACACAGCATGGGCTTGGGACACAGCATGGGCTGGGAACTGTGTATGGCTCTTTCATAATGACTAGAGAAGCTTAGTGAAGAGGTCAACATCCGATCTCGTGACGTCAGAGCCAATGTCTTTGTCAGTGTGTTTATTTGCTTGTTTATGTTGCTCCCTCTGTTTGTCCTTGTAAAGTTTTCCTGTTTTTTTTTGCATTTTCAAGGTTCCACGTTATTACAACACCGTTGATGAAGAGCTTAGTGATGCGAGAGAGAAAAAAAGGACTGAAAAAGGAGAAAAAGAGGAAAAAAGAGAAGAAAAGGAGAAGAAATGAAGGAAATAGTGAAAGTAAATGATAAAAAAAATATTATAATGGAGCGCAAAATGCTGTAACACACAGACCATATTGTACCTTTTCTTAAAGCTGTGTATGGATCCCGCCTCCTACATCTTTCTGATTTTCTAATTCCAGGATGTTACTGTGTCTAACAAGTGTAGTATCAAAGGTACACAATACCGACAAGGTAATGAATTAAAACATGTGTAACATCTGGGTAAAGATACCCAGATGTTACACAGGTATCTAATTCATCTTGTCGGCACTGTATTCCACTAACATTCAGAAAAAATCGATCAATTACATGATACCTAATAACTTGATACCTAATACCTTGATACCTAATAACTGTAGTTTCGATGCAAGAGGATTGTAATAAAGGGCCAAGAAGAGAGGTATAAAATAATTAAATACGACTGAATGACGTTTTGCTTGATTTACAAAATCGTCACATGATTACAAAGAAATAAACTTAGTTAGATGGATCTTCTTAGAGCCAGCTGGCCCAGTGGTTAACGCAGTGGCCTGTGAGTTTTAGGATTCACCTGCCATGAATTCAAAACCCTCCCGTTCCGCAGTTCGCTCAGCTGGATATTAGTGATACACAGTGTCCACACACTGGCACCAATAGCTAACTAGTGCGATTTTCCTGGGAAGAATCCTCTTAGACAAAGTTTTATCCAACAAATTTTGTCGACAGATTAGTAACCAGATGGAATGATAACTTTCCTTAGCGTAGATTTGATGTGGTGCTCGAGTAATTATGAATACGGTGGCAAGGCTAATCTCACATTCTGGGTAGAGAACAAAACTGTTTGGGAACCACTGTCCAACCCAGAATGTACTCTGGTTATCTCTCACGGGAAAGGGTTTAAACCCTTTTACTTGCCTAGGAATGATGCTACTTTCTTTTAAGTTTACTAAAGGAGGTATTTCAAATCCTACTTGACTTGTTGGAGATGAAAGGAGACGTATTTAATCAGTGAAAGGAAGAGTTTATCTTCAAAACTAATTCCTTGATATGTTTTCTCACACACATTATACAGTGCTCGTCACGGCATTATGCCGCCCCTCCCCCCCCACACGTACCAAAACACAAATACATACCATGAATTATATATATATATATATATATATATATATATATATATATATATATATATATATATATATATATATATATATATATATATATATATGTCGTGCCGAATATGTAAAACTGGCCAATTAGCAAGAACTCGTTTAAAATTAAGTCCTTTCTAAAATTTTCTCTTATACGTTTAAAGATATATTTTTTTCATTAATGTTGATGTAAAAATTTATAATTTTGCACCAAAAGGAACTTAGAAAACTTACCTAATCTTATTATAACAAGCGCAATTTATTGTAGCCTAACCCAACTAAATATATTTTAGATTTGTTTACAGTAATTTAATACTAAACTAACACAGTGAAATATATTTTTTTTCGTTAGGTTCAGAATGATTTTGGCGAAATTATTGCATACACAAATTTTCACTTGTCCTATATGGCAAGGTGAGCGTTGCTATTTAAGCCAAGATCGCAAGTTTTGCCTATTCGGCACGACATATCTATATATATATATATATATATATATATATATATATATATATATATATATATATATATATATATATATATATATATATATATATATTATATATATATTTGCACTCTTACTGAGGTTTTAATACTTGGTGCTGCGTCCTTTACGCTTAATCACGTCCCTCAGCCATGTAAGAAGACTCTCACACAAATTCTTGAGGGTTTGGGGAGGTATATTATTCCATGCCTCATGTAGAGCAGCCTCCAGCTGCGGTATGGAACTGATACCCTTGCCCAGTAAACTTAGTTTCATTATTGACCAGAGGGTCTCGTTAGGGTTTATTTCTGGGGAATTGCCTGGCCAGTCATTAAAGAAACTCACTTCACAGTTCTTAACCCACTGAACTATAGATTTGGTGGTATAACATGGTTCACCGTCCTGCATAAAAACCGTAGCCCCACACTTGTCAAACGCCTCAGGTAAATTGTCACACAATAACTCCATGTAATTATACTGGTTCATATTCAGTTGTACCTTGAGTTATTAGCAGTTCCCAACTCGAGCAATTATGTAAGGGTATTTTTGTAAGTGTATTTTTGGGGGTCTGAAATGGTCTAATCTAATTTACATTATTCCTTATGGGAACAAATTCGTTCGGTATCGGCACTCGAACAGCCTTCTGTAACGAATTAAGCTCGTAACTCAAGGTACTGAGTTTTAAGAAGCACACCGAGTTCAACACTGAGCACTGAAACACCCCCAAATCATGATCGAGTCTGGGTGTTTGTTGGTCCAACAGGTGAAGCGAGGGTCTAGCGGGTCATTGCCTCTGGGATGGTACACGTCCCCCACAGTTACAGGTGAAGATTGCTTCATCACTCCAAAGTACTTCAGATCACTGTTGAGGGGCCCAATGAAAATATTTCTTTGCATAATCCAGCCTATGTTTCTTCTGTGGCTTGGAGAGGATCGGTTTCTTAACCTGGTGGTGACTACTGTAGCCCAATTCTGACACGTCTGTTAACAGTTCTTACAGGCACCTCAGAGAGAAGATGTGGGTTCTTTTTTTCAGTTCTCTAGCAGTGAACTTAGGTGTACTCTCTAAATACTTCTTTAACACAGTTAAGGTATGAACAGATGTCTTCTTCGAGGGGCCAGACCGAGGTTTGGCAGACGGTAACTCGACACCGCCACCAGCCTGGAAACACTGCACCCAGTTCCTCACTGAACGCTCACACACATCAACATTCTCTACTTTCATCTGGTGCCCAGCTTTGTGAAGCCCAATGATTTTACCTATAGTTTCAGGTGTTAAAGACTTCCTTTTACCTATAATCAAACATGTATAGCCCCAAAACCAAAGGGAACAATGGACAAAAGACGAGGCGAATGAGAGACAAAAGTGCAACACTTCCTCTCACCACAGCAGCCACGTGAGCACTGAGGAGTCACTGTGGAGTGTGGCGCCAAGCCATTACGTCATGTTAATGGCTGCTACCAGGCATAATGCACTGACGAAAAAGACCCCCCTGTATGGTACGCCTTTGATTTTCGTCACGGCATTATGCCGTGACGAAAATCAGTAATTAATATATATATATATATATATATATATATATATATATATATATATATATATATATATATATATATATATATATATATATATATATAAGCATATTCATTGTGAATATACTAATATAGGCTGCACTATAACAAACTGGATAACTTTGCAAAACGAGGTCGGTGACAACCGGTGTAAAGTCTGGACTTACCTGACAGGTGATGCGCCATCTCTGCCACGTTGATCACTCGCTTGTCACTTACCTGCAAACATCGATACGTATTAATATAAAAATACCAGCTCAAGGCATTTCCTTCACTTGCACTTTCTGCATATATCCTCAACAAACATCGTCAACAGGTATCCTCAACAAACATCGTCAACAGGTATCCTCAACAAACATCGTCAACAGGTATCCTCAACAAACATCGTCAACAGGTATCCTCAACAAACATCGTCAACAGGTATCCTCAACAAGCATCGTCAACAAGTATCCTCAACAAACATCGTCAACAGGTATCCTCAACAAACATCGTCAACAGGTATCCTCAACAAACATCGTCAACAGGTATCCTCAACAAACATCGTCAACAGGTATCCTCAACAAACATCGTCAACAGGTATCCTCAACATCGTCAACAAGTATCCTCAACAAACATCGTCAACAGGTATCCTCAACAAACATCGTCAACAGGTATCCTCAACAAACATCGTCAGTAGTGTCAGCCTGAGCTGGGAGACCAGTAGAACAATGAGGATATCGTCAAGTATTCCATTAAAGGTTCACAGCTACGACAGCTTCAAAGGTTTTCTTCAGGACTAGCTGAAGTTACACTTAGAAGCTTTAGTTTCTCAGGATAAGTAAGTTTATTTAGGCAAAGGTACCCACAAGAACAATCATCATAGTGTAAACTATCTAGGATAATCCCGACAAGTGAAAGTTACTTGTTTCCGACAAATACAGGTAGGTATTTGCTGTAGGTAGTGCGGGGAAGAGTGTGGGGATGGAGGAGATAGTGGGGTTAGAATGAATGGGTGATGGGCAGAGATGATGGGAGATTGGGTAAGTGGTGTTGGCAGTGAGAGTTTGTAAGAGATTTGGGTGTTGTGGTTGGGGAATAGTAGTGAGGGTAGTTTGTGTTGGATGTTGTGGTTCGGTGGGGGCGCAGTGGTGGGTTGTGGAGACGTAGTGGTGGGTTGTGGAGACGTAGTGGTGGGTGGTGGGGGTGAAGGAAGGTGTGGCCGTCGTGGGTGTTCGGGCGGAGGCAATAAACCAATAAACTGGTGAAGAATGAAGAAGGGACAGTTACTCTCGTTACCTCCCTGTTGTGTGTCTCAGTCTCCTCTTCCCCCGCCCGTGTGCGTACGTGTGTGTGTCTACTCACCTAATTGTACTCGGTTGTGGTTGCAGGGGTCGAGACTCAGCTCCTGGCCCCGCCTCTTCACCGACCGCTACTAGGTCATCTCCCCCCCTGCTCCATGAGCTTTATCATACCTCGTCTTAAAACTATGTATAGTTCCTGCCTCCACTATATCGCTTGCCAGACTATTCCACTTCCTAACTACTCTATGACTGAAGAAATACTTCCTAACATCCCTTTGACTCATCTGAGTCTTCAGCTTCCGATTGTGACCCCTTGTTTCTGTGTCCCATCTCTGGAACATCCTGTCTCTGTCCACCTTGTCCATTCCAAGCAGTATTTTGTATGTCGTTACAATGTCTCCCCTGACCCTCCTGTCCTCCAGTGTTGTCAGACCGATTTCCCTCAACCTTTCTTCATAGGACATTCCCCTTGGCTCTGGAACTTGCCTTGTTGGAAACCTTTGCACTTTCTCTAATTTCTTGACGTGTTTGACCAGGTGTGGGTTCCAAACTGGTGCTGCGTACTCCAGTGTGGGCCTGACGTACACAGCGTATAAATAAAGTCTTGAACGATTCCTTACTGAGGTACCGGAACGCTATTCTCAGGTTTGCCAAGCGCCCATATGCCGCAGCAGTTATCTGGTTAATGTGTGCTTCTGGCGATGTACTCGGTATTATACTCACTCCTAGGTCTTTCTCCTTGAGTGAGGTTTGCAGCCTTTGGCCTCCTAGCCTATTACTATGTCTGCGGTCTTCTTTGCCCTCCTCCGATCTTCATGACTTTGCATTTGGCGGTGTGTGTGTGTGTGTGTGTGTGTGTGTGCGTGCTCAACTAGTTTTTGGGGTTGCAGGGGGTCGGGTCTTAGCTCCTAGCCCCGCCTCTTCACTGGTCGCTACTGGGTCACTCCCTGAACCATGAGCTTTATCATACCTCTGCTGAAAGCTGTGTATGGATCCTGCCTCCACTACATCGTGTGTGTGTGTGTGTGTGTGTGTGTGTGTGTGTGTGTGTGTGTGTGTGTGTGTGTGTGTGTGTGTGTGTGTGTGTGTGTGTGTGTGTGTGTGTTTGTTTCTGGAGGCAGTTCTGATATTAGCTAACCTCGACCATGCTGATGTTATGCTAATTATATGTAACATGTTCGGTGTGATATTTCTTAAGCTATATTTAAAATTTGTCATTTCTTAAGCTGCGTTCCGTCTCTGGTCTTCCCTTTTCACTAATAATTTTCATGACTGTAAACTTATTTGGGTTGAACTCCCGCAACTATTTGCCTAATTCCTTTGATACCTTGTCCAACCCTGCCTGTAGCCAGTCTCTATCATCATCCATTTTTATTTTTCTCATTAGTTTCACCTCCTCAGCAACAATGAGACATATTTTATCTCTTCTGGCAGGTTAGCTGCATATATTAACAATAATAAAAGTTCCTAGCACTAAGTCTTAGAAAATCCCACTCGACACATTTTCCCGGCCTTAAATGTCTGCCAGTAGCATATTCTGTCTTTGTTCGTTAGGTATCCCTTGTTCCAGTATAATACTGAACTGTGTATCCCTACTTACTCCGCCAGTTTGTGAATCAACATCTGCTGAGGCACAGTGTCGTATGCTTCCCTGCAGTCTAATATGCAGTCGACTCACACTTGTCTTTCTTGCTTCATATCGACCAACCTTTTCCATTACCGTTGAACTGTATACATATCACTGATACTGGCCCGTCTCTCCCTATTTGTACATGTTAAGATCACTCGTGCAGT
The DNA here is from genome assembly GCF_038502225.1 of Cherax quadricarinatus. Lineage (NCBI taxonomy): Eukaryota > Metazoa > Arthropoda > Malacostraca > Decapoda > Parastacidae > Cherax > Cherax quadricarinatus. Next base: position 3,469,818 of record NC_091371.1, on the reverse strand, counting down.
TTTCCTGTTGTCGTGGAGACTTCCCGATTTTAGTGGACATACCTGGAGAGATTTTTTGGGGGCCAACGCCCCCGCGGCCCGGTCTGTAACCAGTTGTAGATCACTGGGGAGTTCTTTCGCTTCTACTTTCAGTATCCATGATGATACACCTTCAGTAGGGCCCCTTTGGCTTTTGTTATGTTCAACTCTTATATTAATTTCATTACTTCCTCCTTTGATAGGGGCATTCTATCCACTTTCCATTGGTTAATCTTTTCAACACTTTTCTGGCATCATCTGTTTCTTCAGGGAATTCCTCCTGAAATCATTTGCTTCCTCGTAAGCGCCTCTGTCATCTTCTGTGGGTACTCCTTCCCTGGTCTTTTTCAATCGTCTTCCTTCTTATGTGGCTTTGTTGTGGTTTCGACTTTATCATTGATTTTTATACGAGCCTCAGGTTGCTGTTCAACATCTCTTCTTATAATGAATTAGACACTTGTGAAACACTTGGGTGTGTCTATTGTGGAAACGTTTTGCCAGCCAGTGGCGTCTTCAGTCCCAAACAGAGAAATTTTAAGATACAAAAGTGTTGCACAAATGTCTCATTCATCAGTTAATTCTCTTATTCTGAATAGTCAGTTCCAGCTCTTCTACTTATCTCTCAGTTCTCTTCCGTCCTCAGTGTACCGATTTCCCTTGCTCTTTTGCTGCTTCCTTTGTCTTTTCTGCTGCTGTGCTTATACCATGAGTTCTTGTGATAGTTATGAACCTTGCTGACACTACTGAAGTCTCCCAGCTGAGGCTGACACTACTGAAGTCTACCAGCTGAGGCTGACACTACTGAAGTCTCCCACCTCATACTGACACTTTCTGACGAGTTCTTCCATCATCTCTCGGCTTGTCTGTCCATTCATTTCCTTGTATCACTGGATTCCGCTTATAAAGTCTTTCATCCTCGTACAATCACCACTTGAAAAATGGTCTGGTGATACCAAGATGTGGACAAAGACACATACGTATAGTTGAGGACATTAAGTAGTGAAACTGAACTGTATTCTTGCTCATCACTTGTACCACTTACCCTAATATTCAAAATTGATGCACAGCGTGGTCATTAGCCCCCAGTAGCAGCTCGTAATCAATTTCATCTACGTCAGTTTCACTTAAACATCAAGTCGAGCAGGTTCGTCTCCTGTCCTCATTCTTGTAGTTTCTTCGACGTGTTGGGTTACGAAGTTTTCTATTGCTGCCTCTGTTATCCATGTTTCTGGCTCTCCATGTAGATGCCAGTTCTCCCAGTCTAGCCTTGTGACTTAAATCCCCTATAAACAGTGTTGTTTTGTGTGTGTGTACAGGGATTGGAAACAAATAGGAACACCTTTAACTGCAGCTAAAACAACACCAGTTCGTCGAGAAATTGATTCATATTGTATTTTAAGCATATCCAGGAGAATTTTGAGCCATTCCTCAAGCAAAACCTGTTCTTACTCTTCTAAAAACAACTGTGGAGAAAATCGGTTCCTGATTTGCTGTTCCAACTGACGCCACAGATACTCAATTTTTAGATCCGGCGATTGTGGGGCCAGTCCAAGTGTTCGACTTTGTTCTCCATGCCAGTTTTGAACTCTAGCGGTGTGAACTGGTGTATTATCGTCTTGGAAGATAACACAAAAAGAGACCTATAACTCAGTTAAATTTATTATTCAGCCATTCGACAGTATGACAGTTCGTATGTGTGTGTGTGTGTGTGTGTGTGTGTGTGTGTGTGTGTGTGTGTGTGTGTGTGTGTGTGTGTGTGTGTGTGTGTGTGTGTGTGTGTGTGTACTCACCTAGTTGTGGTTACAGAGATTGAGTCACTGCTCCCGGCCCCGCCTCTTCGATGGCCACTACTATTCACTTTTCCCGCTCCATGAGCTTTATCATACCTCTGCTTAAAGCTATGTATGGATCCTGCCTCCATTACATCACTTCCCAGACTATTCCACTTCCTGACAACTCTGTGACAAAAGAAATACTTCCTAACATCCCGGTGATTCATCTGAGTCTTCAACTTCCAACTGTGACCCCTTGTTGGTGTGTGTGTGTGTGTGTGTGTGTGTGTGTGTGTGTGTGTGTGTGTGTGTGTGTGTGTGTGTGTGTGTGTGTTTAGTGTTAGTGGAAGAGGAAGAAGTGGGAGACTATGCTGGTGAGAGATTGTGGAGTAGCGGGCGGTGGAGGTGCTAGTGGACAAGGATTAAGAAACGGGTTGTGGTTGTGATGGGGTGCTGGGTGGTTATTTTGGGAAGGGCTGCAGTGGATCACCATGAAGTGGAAACAGTGGAAGTTGTATTGGAGGAGGATGTGGTTGGGGTAGTATCTGTCCTGGTCAGCTGATTTGGTGGGTGGTTTTAAGCCCAGACCTCCGGCTGGCTGTCACCGATGAACCACACTGGTTTAAGTGGTTGCTCAGACCAATTGCTTTTGGTTGTGTTGTGGGTGGTGGTTCCGGTGTGGTCAACCAGAGGTCAGTGTGCCCTAACAAGCACTACCACAACACACACTGCCCCCACCATCTTAATTAAACACGGGAGTGGGTCGTGTGGCTGGTGATTGTGGTAGTAGTTGTGGGTTGGAGTGACGTTAGTGGTCATAGCAATGATTGGGAGTGCGGACTGTGGGAGTTGTTGTAGTGGTGGTAGTTGATATAACGGTGTTGGTGGTAGTTGATATAACGGTGTTGGTGGTAGTACCACTTCTGCTAGTGGTGTTGCAAGTGGGTCAGGTGCTGCTTCTGTTGCTGTCAGTGGTGCTGATGATACCGACGATGGTAGTGCTGACGGTGGTAGTGCTGATGGTGGTAGTGATGACGATGGTAGTGCTGACGGTGGTAGTGCTGATGGTGGTAGTGATGACGATGGTAGTGCTGACGGTGGTAGTGATGACGATGGTAGTGCTGATGGTGGTAGTGATGACGATGGTAGTGCTGACGGTGGTAGTGCTGATGGTGGTAGTGATGACGATGGTAGTGCTGACGGTGGTAGTGCTGATGGTGGTAGTGATGACGATGGTAGTGCTGACGGTGGTAGTGCTGATGGTGGTAGTGATGACGATGGTAGTGCTGACGGAGGTGGTGCTGACGGAGGTGGTGCTGACGGAGGTGGTGCTGACGGAGGTGGTGCTGCTCCTGTTGGTGGTACTATTAATAAACGTACAACACTTGGCTTTCTTTATTGCCGAAACGTTTCGCCCGCATAACAGGCTTCTTCAGTCGGATACAGGTGAATGCAGCACTGGAAGCAGGAGAAGCATTACTGTCGTGATCAGTCCGTCACAACAGTAATACTTGGCGGTCAGTCCCTCAAGCCTAAAGTCAATACCCGATCAGCAGGGCTATGGCTCGTACATTGTACTACGTGCTGCCAGCAGTAACAACCTACCTGATCAGTCCCTGATCCACTGGGAGGTCTGGTCAAGGATGGGCCCGCGGGGGCGTTAACCCCCGGAACACCCTCCGGGTAGGTAGTGCTGCACCAGTAGGAGCGTCAGTTTAGAATGATTTAAGAAATCGTAATAACAGGATTGTAAACAAACCACGGCACGGGTGGGGATTGAACTCGCGGCAAGCGAGTCTTACAACTCCAGGCCAGTGCGTAAGCCACTAGATCAGCTGGCTACAATAGGTACTGTATAGTTATACACCATAAGGAGGTTAGCATGGGCCACCACTGTGGCCACAAGTGCAAGTCTTACGACTCACTTGCCACGAGTTCAAGCCCCACCCGTACCGTGGTTTGACTCGTACTGATGAAGCTACGCTTCCGTCAGCTCTCGTAGGCCTCGAAACTATCTCGTATCTTCAAATCCTTCCATAAATTAAACCAGAAAGTGTCAGGGCTCTGTCCCACACCCTCATGGGAGAGACGGAAGAGCCAGTCTCCCGCATTGTGAAATGGGTCCCCTACCAGGGTGGCCATCAGATAACCCCAGTGTGACCTGACCTCTACTGGCAGGGAGGAGGTAGGGGGAGGGTAGTCTTGAAAGCCACAGAGGGGGTCAGATGGGGTGGGGGAAGGGAGAGGATGGAACAGTATCCGGGGAAAAATAAAAAGGAATTTACCTGGAATTCACAATAGTGTTTTGAGTAGTTGGTAAATTACCGTCTTGTATGAGGCTAGTCAGAATACCTGAGTTTCCCTTGGTCGTCTTAGTGAGCTCAGGAGAAAGAAAATGGGGAGGAATAACATTATATATATATTATATATATTATTGTAACCACGAACGAGTGGTATTGATCAATAACAACACTGCGCTAGCCAAGGATTCAAACCCATGTTGTACTGGTCTGCCTCATGGTAAGCGAGAACCACATGGCCAGTACAACATGGGTTCGAATCCTTGGCTAACGCAGTGCTGTTATTGATTATATATATATATATATACACAGGGAGGTACCACCTCTGGAACTGTGCTGGGGACCCTCATCCTTAGAAAAAAAAAAAACTTCAGGGAAAACTCAAGGTTCTCCCCGGAGCTGTTTGAATATTGTTTTCTCCTGCCACTCCGTATATTCCATGTAGACTTTATTTAAAGACAAAATACATCGACAAAAATACAATAGGGTGTAGAACATAATATCTCAGAACTACATCCTGAATACATCGTCCAGCTCCCCGGCGGTGGGCCGCGTGCCTAGAATGCTGCAGGCATTTTCCCTCTGGATCGCAACACTGAGTCTCTTCAGAGACTCAGGATCACAGAGCTGGCTGCTCTGTGATCCTTGGTTTGTGTGATGAGTTTTTCACCCAGCTCTTCGAGGAACTTTAGAGCACACTTGCCCCATGCTCCAAGGGTCTCTGACCCTACTGAGATGAAGTTATAGCAAGACGGAAGGCCTTCATATTTGCGGTTCTTCTGGGTCTCCCTATAACTGGCGGCTCCATCGCCTTGAGCATCAGAGTATGGCAAGTAGGTGTCTGTCAATGTGGCGGCACAGGTGTAGTCCCAGGCAATCTGGTTACCATCCTTCCAGGATAACATAGCGGTTCCGTCAGGACGCTTTTGACTTCCGTCAGACCATGTACTTGGGGTTCCTGTTGGGCTGGGCAATGGGCTGTGGCGAGGCTTCTCTTTATGATGTCGTTGACCTTCTCATGTCTGGCATACTTCCTTTCTGATGTGTGACACACGAGACCATGAAATCCGAATTGATCACCGTCGCCCTGCCGCAAATACACCTATGTTCGGTAAGGGGTCGGCTAGGCGAAGAGCAACACCAGTCCGAATGATCTGTGGGTCGAGTCGACTGCCCAGGGAGGAATTGGGAACAGCTAGAAGGAAATCTCCCGAGTGTTGTGCATTCACCGCTAAGAGACGAGTTTTGTTTTTTCCTGAAGCATTGGCGAGCATTGTGTTGGCGATTTTTTCCATGATCGGTTTGTCCCAGTGGGACTGTTTGTGTTCTTTGTGAGGAGCTGGGCTACTGGAGGAGTCTGCAAGGGTGTCCCAACGCACGGCTGCTTCAATGAACCTGGGAGATTATATATATATATATATATATATATATATATATATATATATATATATATATATATATATATATATATACAACTATATATATATAACTATATATATATATATATATATATATATATATTATAGGTAGTAGGTTGGTAGACAGCAACCGCCCAGGGAGGTACTACCGTCCTGCCAAGTGAGTGTAAAACGAAAGCCTGTAATTGTTTTACATGATGGTAGGATTGCTGGTGTCCTTTTTTCTGTCTCATGAACATGCAAGATTTCAGGTACGTCTTGCTACTTCTACTTACACTTAGGTCACACTACACATACATGTACAAGCACATATATACACACCCCTCTGGGTTTTCTTCTATTTTCTTTCTAGTTCTTATTCTTGTTTATTTCCTCTTATCTCCATGGGGAAGTGGAACAGAATTCTTCCTCCGTAAGCCATGCGTGTTGTAAGAGGCAACTAAAATGCCGGGAGCAAGGGGCTAGTAACCTCTTCTCCTGTATATATTACTAAATGTAAAAGGAGAAACTTTCGTTTTTCCTTTTGGGCCACCCCGCCTCGGTGGGATACGGCCGGTGTGTTGAAAGAAATATATATATATATAGTTATATATATATAGTTGTATATATATGTATATATATATATATATATATATATATATATATATATATATGCAAGGAGGGAAGAGTATATGGAGAAAAAGAGAGAAGTTAAGAGAGTGGTGAAGCAATGTAAAAAGAGAGCAAATGAGAGAGTGGGTGAGATGTTATCAACAAATTTTGTTGAAAATAAGAAAAAGTTTTGGAGTGAGATTAACAAGTTAAGAAAGCCTAGAGAACAAATGGATTTGTCAGTTAAAAATAGGAGAGGAGAGTTATTAAATGGAGAGTTAGAGGTATTGGGAAGATGGAAGGAATATTTTGAGGAATTGTTAAATGTTGATGAAGATAGGGAAGCTGTGATTTCGTGTATAGGGCAAGGAGGAATAACATCTTGTAGGAGTGAGGAAGAGCCAGTTGTGAGTGTGGGGGAAGTTCGTGAGGCAGTAGGTAAAATGAAAGGGGGTAAGGCAGCCGGGATTGATGGGATAAAGATAGAAATGTTAAAAGCAAGTGGGGATATAGTTTTGGAGTGGTTGGTGCAATTATTTAATAAATGTATGGAAGAGGGTAAGGTACCTAGGGATTGGCAGAGAGCATGTATAGTTCCTTTGTATAAAGGCAAAGGGGATAAAAGAGAGTGCAAAAATTATAGGGGGATAAGTCTGTTGAGTGTACCTGGTAAAGTGTATGGTAGAGTTATAATTGAAAGAATTAAGAGTAAGACGGAGAATAGGATAGCAGATGAACAAGGAGGCTTTAGGAAAGGTAGGGGGTGTGTGGACCAGGTGTTTACAGTGAAACATATAAGTGAACAGTATTTAGATAAGGCTAAAGAGGTCTTTGTGGCATTTATGGATTTGGAAAAGGCGTATGACAGGGTGGATAGGGGGGCAATGTGGCAGATGTTGCAAGTGTATGGTGTAGGAGGTAGGTTACTGAAAGCAGTGAAGAGTTTTTACGAGGATAGTGAGGCTCAAGTTAGAGTATGTAGGAAAGAGGGAAATTTTTTCCCAGTAAAAGTAGGCCTTAGACAAGGATGTGTGATGTCACCGTGGTTGTTTAATATATTTATAGATGGGGTTGTAAGAGAAGTAAATGCGAGGGTCTTGGCAAGAGGCGTGGAGTTAAAAGATAAAGAATCACACACAAAGTGGGAGTTGTCACAGCTGCTCTTTGCTGATGACACTGTGCTCTTGGGAGATTCTGAAGAGAAGTTGCAGAGATTGGTGGATGAATTTGGTAGGGTGTGCAAAAGAAGAAAATTAAAGGTGAATACAGGAAAGAGTAAGGTTATGAGGATAACAAAAAGATTAGGTGATGAAAGATTGAATATCAGATTGGAGGGAGAGAGTATGGAGGAGGTGAACGTATTCAGATATTTGGGAGTGGACGTGTCAGCGGATGGGTCTATGAAAGATGAGGTGAATCATAGAATTGATGAGGGAAAAAGAGTGAGTGGTGCACTTAGGAGTCTGTGGAGACAGAGAACTTTGTCCTTGGAGGCAAAGAGGGGAATGTATGAGAGTATAGTTTTACCAACGCTCTTATATGGGTGTGAAGCGTGGGTGATGAATGTTGCAGCGAGGAGAAGGCTGGAGGCAGTGGAGATGTCATGTCTGAGGGCAATGTGTGGTGTGAATATAATGCAGAGAATTCGTAGTTTGGAAGTTAGGAGGAGGTGCGGGATTACCAAAACTGTTGTCCAGAGGGCTGAGGAAGGGTTGTTGAGGTGGTTCGGACATGTAGAGAGAATGGAGCGAAATAGAATGACTTCAAGAGTGTATCAGTCTGTAGTGGAAGGAAGGCGGGGTAGGGGTCGGCCTAGGAAGGGTTGGAGGGAGGGGGTAAAGGAGGTTTTGTGTGCGAGGGGCTTGGACTTCCAGCAGGCATGCGTGAGCGTGTTTGATAGGAGTGAATGGAGACAAATGGTTTTTAATACTTGACGTGCTGTTGGAGTGTGAGCAAAGTAACATTTATGAAGGGATTCAGGGAAACCGGCAGGCCGGACTTGAGTCCTGGAGATGGGAAGTACAGTGCCTGCACTCTGAAGGAGGGGTGTTAATGTTGCAGTTTAAAAACTGTAGTGTAAAGCACCCTTCTGGCAAGACAGTGATGGAGTGAATGATGGTGAAAGTTTTTCTTTTTCGGGCCACCCTGCCTTGGTGGGAATCGGCCGGTGTGATAATAATAAATAAAATAAAAAAATATATATATATATATATATATATATATATATATATATATATATATATATATATATATATGTGTGTGTGTGTGTGTGTACTCACCTAGTTATACTCACCTAGTTATGGTTGCAGGGGTCGATTCATAGCTCCTGGCCCCGCCTCATCACTAGTCGCTACTGGGTCACTCTCCCTGAACCATGAGCTTTATCATACATCTGCTTAAAGCTATGTATGGATCCTGCCTCCACTACATCGCTTCCCAGACTATTCCACTTCCTGACTACTCAGTGGCTGAAGAAATGCTTCCTAACTTCCCTGTGACTCATCTGTCTCTTCAACTTCCAACTGTATCCCCTTGTTGCTGTGTCCCATCTCTGGAACATCCTGTCTTTGTCCACCTTGTTAATTCCTCTCAGTATTTTATATTTCGTTATCATGGCTCCCCTATCTCTATCTTCCAGTGTTGTCAGGTTGATTTCCCTTAACCTCTCCTCGTAGGACATACCTCTTACCTCTGGGACTAGTCTTGTTACAAACCTTTGCACTTTCTCTAGTTTCTTTACGTGCTTGGCTAGGTGTGGGTTCCAAACTGGTGCTGCATACTCCAATATGGGCCTAACGTACACGGTGTACAGGGTCCTGAACGATTCCTTATTAAGATGTCGGAATGCTGTTCTTGGGTTTGCTAGGCGCCCATATGCTGCAGCAGTTATTTGGTTGATGTGCGCCTCAGATGTGCCTGGTGTGTGTGATCACATAATTGTCGCTGCAGGGGTCGATTCATAGCTCCTGGCCCCTCCTCTTCACTGGTCTCTACTAGGTCCACTCACTCTCTGCTCCATGAGCTTTATCATACCTTTCTTAAAGCTATGTATGGTACCTACCTCCACTACCTCCCTTTCCAGACTACTCCACTTCCTGAGAATACTTCCTAACATCCCTGTGACTCATCTGAGTCTTCACCTTCCAATTGTGACCCGTTGTTGCTGTGTCCAATCTGTATGTGTGTGTGTGTTTACCCACCTATATGTGATTGCTAGGGTCGTGCCTTAGTTCCTGCTCCCCCCCCCCCATCCTTCCCTGCCTTTCAACTTTCCACTTCTCAGATTCACATCTCCTAGCCTCATGGGCCCTATCATGCATGTTCTTTCAAATGCATATGGAGTCTTCCTCAGCCACTTGTTGGTTGAGGTTATTCCACTTCTCGACCACCTTGAGGCCGAGGAAATACTTCCTGGCATCCATGTTCTCTTTAGGCTGGAATACTGCTGTACATTAACTATTCAAGGCAGGTGAAATAGAAGATCTAGAGAATGTACAGAGAACCTTTACTACACATATAAGCTCCACCAAACGCCTTAACTAGTGCGAACGCTTGGAAGCACTTGATCTGTACTCACTGGAGCGCAAGCGATAGAAATACATCATTATCTACACATGGAAAATCCTAGAGAGACTGGTCCCTAAACTGCACACACAAATAAGCCCCTACGAAAGCAAAAGACTGGGCAGGCGATGCAACATACCCCCAATGAAAAGTAGGGGCGCCATTAGGACACTAAGAGAAAACACAGTAAGTGTCTAGGGCCCAAGACTGTTCAACAGCCTCCCACCAGTCATAAGGGAAATTACCAATACACCCCTGGTTGTCTTCGAGAGGGAGCCGGATATCTAAAGTCAGTGCCGGATCAGCCTGGCTGTGGCTCCTACGTTGGATTACGCGCGGCCAACAGTAACAACCTAGCTGATCAGGCCCTGATCCATCTGGAGACCTGGTCAGGGACCGGGCCGCGGGGGCGTTGATCCCCGGAATACCCTGCAGGTACACTCCATGTAGCACTCTCTAACTTCCAGCTATGCCCCTGAATACCTGTCAAACAGCTTATCCCTGTGTGCCTTATCAATTCCTCTAAGTATTTTGTATGTTGTTATCATGTCTTCCATGTTTCTTCTGTCTTCTAGTGAAGTTATATTCAATTCCGTTAGCCTCTTCCCCTACGTGTCCTCTGAGCACTGAAATAGTCTTCACACGCGGTTTGCAGCACATTTCTGAGTTAGGTTAGGCTAGGTTAAGCTAAGCTAGGTTAGGCTAGGCCAGGCCAGGCCAGGCTAGGTTGGGCTAGGTTAGGTTAAGGTAGGCTAGGTTAGGTTCAGTTAGGTTAGGCTAGGTTCAGTTAGGTTAGGTTAGATTAGGATAGGTTCAGTTAGGTTCGGTTAGGTTAGGTAAGGTTCAGTTAGGTTCAGTTAGGTTCAGTTAGGTTCGGTTAGGTTCGGTTAGGTTCGGTTAGGTTCAGTTAGGTTCAGTTAGGTTGTCCTCTATCCCTTAAAAATAACTAGTTATAACACACCACAACGGAAAACTATAAATATAAGTAAAATACAATACACAAATAACCCGCACACGGGAGACAAACATCTGACGACGTTTCGGTCCGACTTGGACCATTAACTAGTCACAAGGAAGAGCTGTGTGACTAGTTAAGGGTCCTATATGAACCGAAACGTCGTCATAAGTTTCATTTGTGTATTGTTCCAGTCACGGTATTGTGCCTTTTTGCTTTTAAAAAGATGATTAAAAACGATCTTGATTAGTGGAATACTAATTTAAATTATTTATACAAATTACCAATATTGTGTAAAACATTATGGGCACCAAGACTCATACATTCACCCAAAATGTCTATCAAAATTATGATTCGTCTGAGTGGATGTGACTTATGTATAATGATTACAAACCTGTCATCATAATTTCCTTTCAGTAACTTCGGTCACTAAGTAATTTTTTTTATAATATTGGATATAATATCTGAAAGGTAATTCGTTTGTGTATTCAAAAATTTATACAGAAACAGAAAGTACCAGCAAATATTTTTGTCAACTAATCACCATCGTCATTACGAGTTAATTCATTCATGAAAATAGTTTTTACTACTCTGTTTACTACATGTGAGTTGCCAGATGTCACTTTTGCCAAGCATACAGAGTACAGGAACTTTTTTCCGCAACTATTTTTTAATTATGTGTAAGGGCTTAGTTTAAGCGCCTCTTATAGTGTAACCATAAAGTTTGCTATACTTACTATCACATTCTCTTCTGTCTGTCTCTCCCACCTCATTCAGTTTCATATCCTTTAATTTCTACATTATTTTAGTTCCCTTCCAATCGTACGATTCCCTGGTTTGGCATTATCTCTTGACTCTCCTCTCTACTTACTCTTCACTCTCTTGACACACCTCTTTCTCCAATACCCCATTCTGATCCCTCCCTCCACAAATGCCCAAAGATATCTCTCCCAACCTCCACCCCCAACCCCAGGACGTTCCTCTCCTTCCACCCCCACAATCCTCTTCATCCAGATCCTCTACTCCTGGACTGCAACTCCCTCCCCCGCTGGTCCGTCAGGACCCGTGTCAGCCAACACAAATAAAGGAAACTGAAAACAATTTGTCATCGACCAGGTGAGTGTGTGTGTGAGGCAGTGATCCCAGGGGAGGAGGTGAGGTCACTGCTGCCCATGCCGCCCGCCCACTGTATACCGCCTACTGTGTGCCGCCCACTGTGTGCCACCCATCTACTATATTTTAACATTCAAGTATAAAAAATATTAGCGTCAATGTCTCAATGTTTATGTGGTCAGTATATCTGAGATATTAACTGATCTCACTACAACTTCCTCATTGTCAGTTCCCTGGTTAGTGCACGTCTGCAACTTGCACATGTCCGTGTACTTCAGTTAATTAACTAGGCAAGGGCAGTCTGGAAGTGAGCAAGACATGAGCTGCAACACAACATCTGGTGCTGGCGATCCTCGCATCCAGTCTTTGTCAAGACTGTCTTCAACAATCTATGGTCCAGTTACACCCATGGTGGTTCACTCACTATAGGTCCACCACCGCTGGTTCACTGAGAGTCCACCACAGCTGTTGATTCAGTGTCTCACATGGTAGCCTGATAGCTAGCACAGATATGGATATAAAACCTAGCATGGTGTAAAATGAATTTAATTTTCACGTTTTGCACAAAAAAGGTAACCACATAGCTCTTGGACCTCATAGGTTGTAGTTGTGGCTACACTTTCGGAACACAGTCTTGATAAATCTCACATTTCACCAATATTCTTGAAGACCACTCCAACAACATGCTCATTGGAGAAGCCAGGTATAGATACTCAAAAATCCTGGACAAAGGAATTAATGTACAATTGCTATGGATCCCATCACACATTGGATTACTCCTTCATGATAAAGTTGACATGTTAGCCAAGAAGAGTACCCAGGAGGAGAATGTAGAATATAACTTTGGTATATCTGTGTCTAGCATTAGGAATAATATTAGGGGAGAAGTAAATAATGAAAATGATTGTTATAGGAATGCAGTTAGAAGTTTGAGTAGATCTATAACCCACTATAACAACATGAACATAGATAAGTACGTTTATGGAGCAACTTGCAATGTGAACAGACTGACTGATGTTGTAGTGGCCAGACTTAGGCTTGGTTACAAGTATTTCTGGCAGTTTGGGAGACACACAGATGATGATCAAACTAAATGCAAATTATGTGATCAGGCATATGGTCACTGTCTTGAACACTATGTGCTTAATTGTCCACTTATTGAGGAATACAGAGACAGACAGTATAATAACCTATGTGACATGTCAAGATATCTTATTAAAGAAAATAAGATACCAGATATACTAAGCAAATTTCCTAAATTTGCTTGTAACAGATAAGTGAACTGTAGATATGTAGATAAAAAAAAACATATGTACACCTGTTAACCCTTTTGGGGCCTAGTTCCTAGGCCTTTTGTGTATGCATATGCTCTTGCGCTACCGTCCACAGGATGGATATGGAGTGCGCAATAAAATAGCCACTTGGGTGGCAAAATCTGATCTTGAAGGCCTCCTGGTAGGTACTGTTTTCCTTCAGAAGTTGTAGTACACTCAACTTTCCACGATCGGCGAACAGTGAAGGTAAGTATGTAGTTCGATAAATCTGACAGATATTCTCTCCTGCCAGTCTCGCAAGCTTTTCGATATCTATATATTGTGTAGAGTTGTGTGTTTCATATTTCCGATGTACCCCTGTGTACCAGGTCTGTTATGTTAGGTTTTTATATGTAATTTATTAGAATTATTCTTGATATCATCACTAATCATCCGTGTTGCCTTGTCTATACCATCCTCAGTCCTCGTTGACTTTGTAACCTACATTTCAGCGTTGAGTGGTTAACATGCTTTTGCACAGCTCATATTTAGAAATGTCAGGATATGAGAGGAATCTTTCCATGTCACCCTGAAAAATACGAAGTTCTCCAGTTTCAACTAAAGTGGCATCGGATGTCTCTCTTCGTCGAGGCTTTCACCTGAGTAACATTTAAAACATTCACCCCCGACACCAGTAAGACACACTATAGACAAACCAGCAGTTCAATGTGGCTCTACAGCATCATAGATTGTCTCTAGCATCTCCCTCTCTCTCTCTCTCTCTCTCTCTCTCTCTCTCTCTCTCTCTCACACACACACACACCATCAGTCACACTGCTGACTGAGGCAGCATCTGTGTTCTTCGTTTACAGAAGTAAGCTAAACATTTGGTTGTAGTCTTCCTCTGCCACCAGTTCCCTGCTGATGAGTAAAACACATGTGAAGCTGTTGGGTATTCTTAATATTGAAACGTTTCGCCTACGCAGTAGGCTTCTTCAGTCAGATATAGAGGTATCAAGTGTTGTGGCTAAGTAAAGATGATATAATCAGCCCATCAACCATGGAGAATAGTATTTGTGTTGGTCAGTCCCTCACCCTGGAGGAGAGTTCAGCTCCACGGTACTCCAATAATAATAATAAGTGCAGAAGCAACAAGAATAGCAACAATAACAACAGCAACAGCAAAAATAAAAGTTCACAAACCTTATAATCTTGGTTTAAAAAGCTCATTAACTTCTGTATTCATCTTGACATAACTGATGATCGCCTCGTATATACTCAGTGGCCACTTTATTAGGTATACCTGTATATCTACTCGTTAATACAAATATCCAATTAGTTTATCAGGTGGCAGGACCTCAATGCCACCTGGGTTGAAGTATCTCTAACTGATGATAATCTGACGTTTTCACGCACAACAGTCTCTGAAGTTTACCTAGAAATATCCAGTTAGCATTAGTTCTATGGGCGAGAAATGCCTTGTTAATGAGAGGTCAGAGGAGAATGACCAGACTGGTTTAAGCTGACAGGAAGGCAACAGTAACTTTTTTGGTAAACAGGGATTACAACAGTGGTATGCAGAAGAGCATCTGTGAACGCACAACACGTCGAACCTTGAAGTAGATGGATACAGAAGTAGAGGACCACACCAGGTTCAATTCCTGTCATCTAAGAACAAAAAAACTGAGGCTACACTGTGTACAGACTCTACAAAACTGAACAAATAAAGATTAAACGTCACCTGGTTTAATAAATCGTGATTTCTGCTGCGACATGCAGATAGTCAAACCAAAATTTGGCGTAAACCTCTGGGATGTGGCTGAACGGGAGATTTACAGCATTAATGTGCAGCCAACAAATATGCAGCAGTTATATGTTATAATGTAAACATGGAACAGAATCTCTAAGAAATATTTCCAGCACCTTGTTGAATCCATACCATGAAGAATTCAAACTGTTCTGGAGCAAAGGGGAGCCCTACTCAGTACTATAAGGGTGTATCTAATAAAGTGGCAACTGAGTATATAATGACTGCCTGACCCATACGGACTTAGCGCCTGATTCATTAAATAATATTATGATAATAACGATGATATAGGGTGATCTCTCTTATATAAAATGCCTTTAATAAATACATCAGTTCCTAGGAAGGACCTGTGTATATAATTTACTAATTTTGTGGACAGAAAGTAATGTCCACATCTTCTCAACTCAGAATTCTGGTAATGTCTTCTTATGGATGAAAATGTCTAGCTGAAACTAACCTGGACCTGGAGAGAGTTCCGGGGGTCAACGCCCCCGCGGCCCGGTCTGTGACCAGGCCTCCTGGTGGATCAGAGCCTGATCTAATACCGAATTTTTTTTTCTGGGAGAACGTTTCGCTCTGTGTAAACATTGACCCAGTCAAAACTTGTTCAAAAACTTCTCTTTTTTCACTTTTACTATCTTCAACGCTTGTGACTTTAGTTATTAATACACTCATGATGTGTAGTAACGATTTAACTACCCATCCAGTGCTTCCCTGGACCTGTTCCCCACCAGTCCCATACAATTCAAGACCCATTAACTGTTACAGATATGTTCCTCCACTTTTATAGAAGCATACTGAAGCGCCGGCTGCATTATAAGACTTGGTAGGATCTTACCTCGGTGCCCCGAGCTACAAGAGACCCGGAGACACCGTCTGGCGAAGACCCGGTCAGCCAGCGTCATCCTGACCAACCTTTAATCTTCTTTATTCAGCAGTCAATTCCACAGGACTATTTCACTGCACAAAATTGCTTTATCATAAGGCCAAGGTGTGGCGAAACGTTCTGCTATTATATGGTAGGAAACGCAGCTGGTGGCCTGGTGGTTAACGCTCTCGCTTCACACGGTGAGGGCCTGGGTTCGATTCCCAGCCAGAGTAGAAACATTGGACGTGTTTCTTTCCACCTGTTGTCTATGTTCCCCATCAGTAAAATGGGTACCTGGGTGTTAGTCGACTAGTGTGGGTCGCATCCTGGGACACTGACCTAAGGAGGCCTGGTCACAGACCGGGCCGCGGGGGCGTTGACCCCCGGAACTCTCTCCAGGTAAACTCCAGGTACGATAGGTCAAAGGACGTAAATGAGAGAAACACCGCTAGTTATGGTCTTTTATTGTGAAGAGGTTTCATCCACCAGGGAACTGATAAAATCCTTGAGGAGCGAAACGTCTTCACAATAAAACGGCATAATCACCCTCGTGTGCTGTATTTATTTACAGTAAATACTGTCAGATATTCTCGACTATTTTATTACCATTCCAGCAGACAAAGAATAAAACTTTCAGGACAGTCTTTCGTTAAAACGTTTCGCTCGAGGCGAAATGTTGTCTCGATGAACGCCCATCCAGCAGCATGTCTTTCCGTCATTATCGTTGGCAGTATGACATTCGGACACAGGCCGGCGGGTGCTTAGCCGGATACGGGTCATCACTTGACAAAGACCCATGTCAAGAGACACTTGGCCTGTGTCCTAACGAATAAACCACCACTAACAGCTAATTTGTGCTCCTGACTACAGTTAAAACCAGTTCGTCTCTTCTCTTATTCCCAGATGACCAGCTTATCTCCTGCTGACTCCTGGGCGACCAGAGGTCAGGTCAGGCCAATCCCTAGCGAGAAGGGATGAATGATCTTGGTATTGCTGGTATACAGTGATGTGATTATTGAGCTTGACCCTGAGCGGGCTAACACTAGGGTCATGACAGGTCTGGTGTGTCCCAAGGGAGTCATCCGTCAGGAGGGAGTGAGGAAGGCACGAACAGCGTGATTCGAGGGCGGTTGTTGTGGTAGTTAGCGGCCGCCACAAACGTTGATGGACGGATAAATGGCCAGGGTGAGGATCAAGGAAGAGCTGTTTGGAAATGTGAGCCCTTTGTGCTTTTAATGGGGTGGGAAACCTTCTGGTAGGCCAGCAGATGCTTGACCAAGTGAATATAACTCACCGACCATAGGATTCGAACCCACGGCAAACCAGTTCTAATATTGGCAGGCCAGTGCACTACCCACATCATAATAGGTTCCATCCGAGTAAGTATATTTCTGTACACACTAGGAAGCATAGCCTAGGCCTCACTGTGACCTCAAAGGGACCCTTTAACAAACGAATCTCACAAAAAGTATGGCTGCTGGTGCTGGAAACCCAATGTTCTGTGAGTTTACAACCACGTCATTACGATTTCGCAATTTATTTACACATAAATAACCCACACATAGGAGACTGAAACTTATGACAACGTTTCGGTCCGGCTTGGACCATTAATTAACTAGTCAGAAAAATTCGGACCGAAACATCATCAGTTTCAGATTCCTGTGTGTGGATTATTGTGTAGTCTCCCAGTCATGGTATTGTCCTTTTTTGTTCAAGTTATTCACAACGGGTATACATCAACGACCTTTATTATAGTGACTGCCAACGACCTTTATTATAGTGACTGCCAACGACCTTTATTATAGTGACTGCCAACGACCTTTATTATAGTGATTGCCAACGACCTTTATTATAGTGACTGCCAACGACCTTTATTATAGTGACTGCCAACGACCTTTATTATAGTGGCTGCCAACGACCTTTATTATAGTGATTGCCAACGACCTTTATTATAGTGGCTGCCAACGACCTTTATTATAGTGGCTGCCAACGACCTTTATTATAGTGGCTGCCAACGACCTTTATTATAGTGATTGCCAACGACCTTTATTATAGTGACTGCCAACGACCTTCATTATAGTGACTGCCAACGACCTTCATTATAGTGACTGCCAACTACCTTTATTATAGTGACTGCCAACGACCTTCATTATAGTGACTGCCAACGACCTTTATTATAGTGGCTGCCAACGACCTTTATTATAGTGGCTGCCAACGACCTTTATTATAGTGGCTGCCAACGACCTTTATTATAGTGACTGCCAACGACCTTTATTATAGTGACTGCCAACGACCTTTATTATAGTGACTGCCAACGACCTTTATTATAGTGACTGCCAACGACCTTTATTATAGTGACTGCCTACGACCTTCATTATAGTGACTGCCAACGACCTTTATTATAGTGACTGCCAACGACCTTTATTATAGTGACTGCCAACGACCTTCATTATAGTGACTGCCAACGACCTTCATTATAGTGACTGCCAACGACCTTTATTATAGTGACTGCCAACGACCTTCATTATAGTGACTGCCAACGACCTTCATTATAGTGACTGCCAACGACCTTTATTATAGTGACTGCCAACGACCTTCATTATAGTGACTGCCAACGACCTTTATTATAGTGCCTGCCAACGACCTTTATTATAGTGGCTGCCAACGACCTTTATTATAGTGACTGCCAACGACCTTTATTATAGTGACTGCCAACGACCTTCATTATGACTGCCAACGACCTTTATTATAGTGACTGCCAACGACCTTCATTACAGTGACTGCCAACGACCTTTATTATAATGACTGCCAACGACCTTTATTATAGTGACTGCCAACGACCTTCATTACAGTGACTGCCAACGACCTTTATTATAGTGACTGCCAACGACCTTTATTATAGTGACTGCCAACGACCTTTATTATAGTGGCTGCCAACGACCTTTATTATAGTGACTGCCAACGACCTTTATTATAGGGACTGCCAACGACCTTCATTATGACTGCCAACGACCTTTATTATAGTGTCTGCCACCGACCTTCATTACAGTGACTGCCAACGACCTTTATTATGACTGCCAACGACCTTTATTATAGTGACTGCCAACGACCTTTATTATAGTGACTGCCAACGACCTTTATTATAGTGACTGCCAAAGACCTTTATTATAGTGACTGCCAACGACCTTTATTATAGTGACTGCCAACGACCTTTATTATAGTGACTGCCAAAGACCTTCATTATAGTGACTGCCAACGACCTTCATTATAGTGACTGCCAACGACCTTTATTATAGTGACTGCCAAAGACCTTCATTATAGTGACTGCCAAAGACCTTTATTATAGTGACTGCCAACGACCTTTATTATAGTGACTGCCAACGACCTTTATTATAGTGACTGCCAACGACCTTTATTATAGTGACTGCCAACGACCTTTATAGTGACTGCCAACGACCTTTGTAGTGACTGCCAACGACCTTTATTATAGTGACTGCCAACGACCTTCATTATAGTGACTGCCAACGACCTTTATTATAGTGACTGCCAACGACCTTTATTATAGTGACTGCCAACGACCTTTATAGTGACTGCCAACGACCTTCATTATAGTGACTGCCAACGACCTTCATTATAGTGACTGCCTTATTACTGATGTCCACCATCAGTAATATGACAACTGCTGTAATAGTGATGCTGTGAAACAAGGACGATGCACTCGCGTCCTGACACATTTGCTTTTGCATTGAGAAATAAATCATTAAACATCGAAAAAAAATATCCTTCTATCTGCAGATTCTGCCGTATTAGTGGCTAGTTTAATGTAACTCTATATAATGTGGCTAGTTTACTGCGCTCCCCAGACACATCTTATGGACGGTAAGAGCATATGGATACACAAAATTCTTAGAAACGACGCCTAGAAACCACGATATATATTGAATTTTGTATTATCTATTGCAAACTAAGTTATATTATAGTGCTTGAGGTCTATATATATATATATATATATATATATATATATATATATATATATATATATATATATATATATATATATATATATATATATCAGAGATCAGTGTTTGTGTATATTTCGCCTGCTCTTGCGAATTCCTTGCATTGTTAAAATCTCTAGTAAGGCTGATGCATACAGGGGATGAGATGAAAAGCTGTAAGCCTTCTCCCTGAAAGCTGGCTGCCTTGGATCAACGTCTAGCGTGAGCTAGGCGCCAAGGTACTGGTCCAGTGTGGTGAGAATGGTAAAGCACTGTGTACCTTGTTCCAAGGTTTCTAGGTTCGAGTCTCCTTCGGCCAGAGATCAGTGTTTGTGTATATTTCGCCTGCTCTTGCGAATTCCTTGCATATATATATATATATATATATATATATATATATATATATATATATATATATATATATATATATATATATATAAATTAAAACAAGTTACTGATGCTAAGCAACACCAACCAAATTTAGGATATGACTCAAGATAGGTTAGATAACATTATGTTAGTTACTCCAGGGGAAAGGAAGAGTGGGAGTGGAAGGTGGGGGGAGGCGGAGTGGGGGGAGGGGGTGGTGGTGTGTGGGGTAACTTGTCTCACCCCTCAGTCCTCAGTAACTTGATTATAGGCAGAAATCAAATCTACTTCGGTATCGGTGATCAGTTTTAATCAAGAGTCTGTCTCTTGGACAACACTGATCACACTCTTCCTCCATGAGCCGTCACCTTCATCCCCCCACTAGCCTCCATACTCCCACCATGGGCCGTCACCTTCATCCCCCCACTAGCCTCCATACTCCCACCATGGGCCGTCACCTTCACCCTCCCACTAGCCTACATACTCCCACCATGGGCCGTCACCTTCACCCTCCCACTAGCCTCCATACTCCCACCATGGGCCGTCACCTTCACCCTCCCACTAGCCTCCATACTCCCACCATGGGCCGTCACCTTCACCCTCCCACTAGCTTCCACACTCCCACCATGGGCCGTCACCTTCACCTTCCCACTAGCTTCTACACTCCCACCATGGGCCGTCACCTTCACCCTCCCACTGACTTACACTCCCACCATGGACTGTCACCTTCACCCTCCCACTAGCTTCCACACTCCCACCATGGACTGTCACCTTCACCCTCCCACTGGCTGTTACACTCCCACCATGGACTGTCATCTTCACCCTCCCACTAGCTTCCACACTCCCACCATGGACTGTCACCTTCACCCTCCCACTGGCTGTTACACTCCCACCATGGACTGTCACCTTCACCCTCCCACTGACTGTTACACTCCCACCATGGACTGTCATCTTCACCCTCCCACTGACTGTTACACTCCCACCATGGACTGTCACCTTTACCCTCCCACTGGCTGTTACACTCCCACCATGGACTGTCACCTTCACCCTCCCACTGTTACACTCCCACCATGGACTGTCATCTTCACCCTCCCACTGACTGTTACACTCCCACCATGGACTGTCACCTTCACCCTCCCACTGACTGCTACACTCCCACCATGGACTGTCACCTTCACCCTCCCACAGGCTGTTACACTCCCACCATGGACTGTCACCTTCACCCTCCCACAGGCTGTTACACTCCCACCATGGACTGTCACCTTCACCCTCCCACAGGCTGTTACACTCCCACCATGGACTGTCACCTTCACCCTCCCACTGGCTGTTACACTCCCACCATGGACTGTCACCTTCACCCTCCCACAGGCTGTTACACTCCCACCATGGACTGTCACCTTCACCCTCCCACAGGCTGTTACACTCCCACCATGGACTGTCACCTTCACCCTCCCACAGGCTGTTACACTCCCACCATGGACTGTCACCTTCACCCTCCCACAGGCTGTTACACTCCCACCATGGACTGTCACCTTCACCCTCCCACAGGCTGTTACACTCCCACCATGGACTGTCACCTTCACCCTCCCACAGGCTGTTACACTCCCACCATGGACTGTCACCTTCACCCTCCCACAGGCTGTTACACTCCCACCATGGACTGTCACCTTCACCCTCCCACAGGCTGTTACACTCCCACCATGGACTGTCACCTTCACCCTCCCACAGGCTGTTACACTCCCACCATGGACTGTCACCTTCACCCTCCCACTGACTGTTACACTCCCAGCTCATCCACCTTCCCCACCTCTCCTGTCTCACCACTTCAATAAAAAAAAAAAAATTCAATTTCTTCCCTATCTTCCACTTCCTCTTCGTTCCTATCTCACCTTCCCCCGCCACCTCTTCGCCACCTAGCCACAAATCCCATTTTATTCCTCCACCTGTTTCTTCCTCACCTCTCCCTCTTCCCCTCGTCTCCCCTCATTCTTTTCCCTTGTCTCCCTGGCCACGACGGTCACCCACAATTACCTTTACAGAAACAAGTGTGTCGCGCCCACCACACACACACCATTATACTGATCACAGGGAGGGGTGTGGGGGTTGAAGAGGGGAGCTCGGGTAAATAGGGGGGGCAGGGAGGAAGGAGAGAGAAGAGGAAGAGGGGAGGGAGGGAGGAGAGAGACAAAGGAAGGAGGGAGAGACATCATCTGCCTTATGCAGTCCAACCCTCGAAGCTGCTGAACTGTGGCAGTAGGAAGACAGGTAGATAGACAGGTAGGTAGACAGGCAAGTAGGTAAACAGACTGCTAGGAAGGTAAATCGACTAGAAGGTGAATATGTATACCGATATATAAATAGGTAGGTGGGTAGGCAGATATACAAACAAACATAGGATACCATATAATGTTGTTTCTTAAGAAAGTACGTAGTGAGTGTGTAGGTAGACAAGGTGTATATTTAGGATTGCAAGCATGAAAGTGTGTACTGTAATTAAGTAGGTGAAGAATTAGACATTTGCAACATCTACCTGGAGGTTACCTGGAGGTTATTCCGGGGATCAACGCCCCCGCGGCCCGGTCCATGACCAGGCCTCCCGATGGATCAGGGCCTGATCAACTAGGCTGTTACTGCTGGCCGCACGCAGTCCGACGTACGAGCCACAGCCCGGCTGATCCGGCACTGACTTTAGGTATCTGTCCAGCTCTCTCTTGAAGGCAGCCAGGGGTTTATTGGCAATTCCCCTAATGCTTGATGGGAGGCTGGTGAACAGTCTTGGGCCCCGGACACTTATGGTGTTTTCTCTTAGTGTACCAATGGCGCCCCTACTTTTTATTGGGGGAATTTTGCATCGCCTGCCCAGTCTTTTACTTTCGTAGGGAGTGATTTCTGTGTGCAGATTTGGGATTTGGGTGTCTTTATTACCCAGTGGCTTTATCAACACAAATTTAAGGAATTGGTTTGAGAAAACCTCTGGAGGGCGAAACGTCTACAATAAAGATACCCAGATGTTACACCTGTATCGAATTCTTCGCCTTGTAGGTACTGTATACCACAAGGAGGCAGGTAGGTAGTAACTTGGGGTACCTAGACGGGAGACAGAGGTAGTACACTTTTTCGAAGGTATATGGTGGGGATCGAACAAAGAATTTTTGCAGATTTGAAGGCAGATCAGGGATTACATGAGCACTACCTGTGCTTTGCCTGTGAAATGAAAAATCTGAAGGAGTTCTGAAGGAGAGAGAGAGAGAGAGAGTCTGTGCTTTACCTGAGAGAAAGGTCACCAGCCTACCCAAGGCAAGAAGAATGATTGATTGAGACCTCAGCTGCTGATGCTGTCAAATTTATCTTGCGTGTTTGTATTGTGACCAAATTGTAAATCTGTAAGACTTAACAGAATCTCGGCCAGACTGTGGGTAAGTGACACTTCACAACATTTGTACCAGAATGTGGGTAAGTCTGATACTTCACAACATTTGTACCAGACTGTGGGTAAGTCTGATACTTCACATTTGTACCAGACTGTGGGTAAGTCTGATACTTCACATTTGTACCAGACTGTGGGTAAGTCGGATACTTCACAACATTTGTACCAGAATGTGGGTAAGACTTCACAACACAAGTCATTTGAATCAAAGTCTTCTTAAAATGACTTAAATTGACGTTGATGTGGGAAACTGACGTTGATGTGGGAAATTGCCAAGAATATAATGTTGACAAGTAGACGAAGACGATGAAGCAGATCCCTCCTCCCTCCAACCACCACCACCACAACCCCCCGACCTCCACCACAACCCCCCGACCTCCACCACAACCCCCCCCCACCACCACACCCCCTCCCACCACCACCACCACCAGGTACATGGGGGTGACAGTCAATCTCTCAGACTGGCGCCCCGTCGGTGCTGTCATGGAGGCGGGGTTGGTCTAATTGGCCTGGACAGCGACCCTCCCTGGGGATGGATCCCTGGGACCTACTGGGAGTGAGCTAGGGTGGACTGAGGGTGGGCTTGGAGTGGTCTATGGCTAATCCGAGGATAGAAGTGGAAGTGGGTTGAGGGTATACATTAGGGTGGGCTACGTGTCAGTTATGGTGGGCTGAGGGTGGGTTGGTGGGATAATTATATAATTTAAGGAAACAGACAACAGAGACAAAAAGCATTATTGTTACTATTTTTATTATATTAAAGTTCTAACTCCTGTCCACTAATCCCGATCCAGTTTCTAACCGGCCAGGGTGTTCGTAGCACCAGACGACGGTGAGACTTGATCACAACATTATACGTAACTCCAAAGGATAATTACTATATTCTTGGAGATCGTTAAACACGTAGGGGTCATATACTAACATAGCTCTTAAGTAATACTGCAGTATTTTATTTTTGTATTAATGAAGCGCTTAACCTGTGTGGGTTAGTCAGCACAATGAGTGGTAGAGGCTCAATCCTTCGTTCACTTAATAGGGAACTGTCTCTTGCAGAGTTTGTCCTGTGGAGGTTGGCTGTTAGTTTATTGTACATACCATATATATCCTGTGGACAGTAGAAGCTAAATTACTGTCCACCTCGTATCAATCCTGTAGACGGTACTGGCTAGTTTGTGTACACCATATCCGTCCAGTGGACAGTAGTGGCTAGGTCATTGTGTACAACATATCCAGTGGACGGTAATGGCACCCTTTAACCAGCCTCTTTAGCCACATGACTAGTCTCTCAACCACCTTTCTTGTTCCTTCCATCAAGTTCGAAGCTGAGTGGAAATGTAAATCTATGCTTCCTATGTTTGACGTAGATGACTACCGCTAGGCGACAGGCTTTTCTCTTTCCATTTATCGCCAGCTAGTGCACAGTGGCATATACATTTATTGCTTTTCTTATCATGCTTCCTCTGTCAAAAAATAATGTGATCTTTCTCCGTGTCCTCCGCATTTGTGATCCTTCAATGTTTTCTCTATTTTCATTATTCGCCGGTCGTTCCTTCACCTTGGCTTCCCTTCTCTCATTAACTATGTGTACTCATATCATAAACGAACTTTTTTCTCTTCCAGACTTTCTTCTGTCTTTTGCCTTTCGTACATTTCCAGTTTCCTAAATCTTAACACTGTCCGTTCTTTAGACATCAAACTTTCTTTTCGCCAAACTAATGTTCTTCGTAGTAATCTAGTGCGTACCTTACCGCTCGCAGCTGATGCTTCCGGAGTCTACTCCTTTTCCTGCTTTTTTGTCATCTTCACAGCTTTGGAGAAACTGGCCTCTCTCTTTCTGACAGACCTAAGGATCACATGTCTTGGATGATGACCCACCGCTGGAGCTTCTGGTCATCTGACCGAGGCCTTCCGCTGGCTTACCCGTTCACCCTTTTAAAATTATGGTCATAATTATATCCATTTATGGTCATAGTTATAACCATACGCTTTCAAAATGATATTGAGTCGTTCATCCAAAATCAGTAACAGAAAATCAAGTTGCACTTGGCTATTAAATATCGTAAAAAAAAAAAAACGTGCGTTAACAAATAAACTTTTATTGGAGCAGCGTTTAGTTGTACAAAAGCTTTTATTGAGTCAATGTTAGTTATGTGACGTTTTTTCTTCAGTAATGTGAGCAGAAAGTCATTAAGATCAACAGATCATTCCTAACTAATTTACTATCAATCTACAATTCACAAATAACCCACTTATAAGAGAATGAAATTTACGACAACGTTATGGGTTATTTGTGTATTGTTCCAGACACGGTATTGTGCCTTTTGTTCATTAGAATTATATAAACTGGTAATGGAACAAGAGTGTTCTTTCCCCCGGATTGCGAAAACTTTGACTTCCAGGAAACCTTATACAAGAAACTGCATCGAAGACTCTTAGCCAAAATAAAGTGACAGTATTGAAGACAAACTTCTGGTTTGGGTCGACGCGAGGCTCGCCAGTGGCTACCAGAGTGTGATTCTGAACGCAGAAATGTTCCGAGTGTTTGGACGTAATGAGCGGAGTTCCTCAGAGACCTGTCCTGGGACCAAACCTTTTTCACAATGTATACAAATGATCTTGAAATGGGTTTAACTTCTGAAATTGTTAAGTTAGCGGATGAGAAAAAATTGGGAAGACGGACAGCAACCACTGTTGAAGGTAGGAATTTTCAGAGTGACCGGAAAGCGAGTTCCACTGTAGACAAATACAAATTGGTACATTTTGTTTACAACACGTTTTTCTTTTTGGGATAGGGGAAAAAATTCTCTGTTGTCTATAATCGAGGCTTGATCGTGGACCGGGTCGTGGGGGTCGACCCCCGATTCACCCTCTACGTAAACACCCTCCAGGTAAACACCTTCCAAGTAAATACCCTCCAGGTAAATACCATCCAGGTAAATACCCTCCAGGTAAATACCCTCCAGGTAAATACCCTCCAGGTAAATACCCTCCAGGTAAATACCCTCCAGGTAAATACCCTCCAGGTAAACACCCTCCAGGTAAACACCCTCCAGGTAAACACCCTCCAGGTAAACACCCTCCAGGTAAACACCCTCCAGGTAAACACCCTCCAGGTAAATACCCTCCAGGTAAATACCCTCCAGGTAAATACCCTCTAGGTAAATACTCTGCAGGTAAACACCCTCTAGGTAAATACCCTCCAGGTAAATACCGTCCAGGTAAATACCCTCCAGGTAAGTACCCTCCAGGTAAACACCCTCCAGGTAAACACCCTCCAGGTAAATACCCTCCAGGTAAATACCCTCCAGGTAAATACCCTCCAGGTAAATACCCTCCAGGTAAATACCATCCAGTTAAACACCCTCCAGGTAAATACCCTCCAGGTAAATACCATCCAGGTAAATACCATCCAGGTAAACACCCTCTAGGTAAATACCCTCCAGGTAAACACCCTCCAAGTAAATACTCTGCAGGTAAACACCCTCCAGGTAAACGCCCTCCAGGTAAATACCCTCCAGGTAAACACCCTCCAGGTAAACACTCTCCAGGTAAACACCCTCCATGTAAAAGCCCTCCAGGTAAACGCCCTCCAGGTAAATACCCTCCAGGTAAACACCCTCCAGGTAAACACCCTCCAGGTAAACACCCTCCAGGTAAACACCCTCCAGGTAAACACCCTCCAGGTAAACACTCTCCAGGTATGTAGATGAATGGCTCAGAGAACCGACATGTTGATAAATTAGACACATGTGCAACTCTTGGGTATCTTTATTGAGGAAACGTTTCGCCACACAGTGGCTTCATCAGTCCATACATAGGAGAAACTTGAAGAACAGGAGGAGAATGAGGTAATCAGTCCCTCAACCTTGAGTCGATGTGTTCAGTCCATCAATCTTGAATAGAATACGGCATATGAGCGGAGAAGCAGCTTATAAACCGTATGGCAGGAGAGGTGCAGCAGTCATAGGTGGTGTCACATTTGTCCAATGTGGAAGTAGGTCGTGCCCAAGAATTAGGCAAGCGAAGAATTCCTAAGTAATAAGATCCCAAGAAGTTGTAGTGTCTGACAGGTTTCTCCTACGTATGGACTGATGAAGCCACTGTGTGGCGAAACGTTTCCTCAATAAAGATACCCAAGAGTTGCACATGTGTCTAATTTATCAACTCTCCAGGTAAACACCCTCAGGTAAACACCCTCCAGGTAAACACCCTCCAGGTAAACACCCTCAGGTAAACACCCTCCAGGTAAACACCCTCCAGGTAAACACCCTCAGGTAAGCACCCTCCAGGTAAACACCCTCCAGGTAAACACCCTCAGGTAAACGCCCTCCATGTAAACACCTTCCAGGTAAACACCCTCACAAACACCCTCCAGGTAAACACCCTCCAGGTAAACACCCTCCAGGTAAACACCCTCCAGGTAAATACCCTCCAGGTAAACACCCTCCAGGTAAACACCCTCCAGGTAAACACCCTCCAGGTAAACGCCCTCCAGGTAAACGCCCTCCAGGTAAACACCCTCAGGTAAAAACCCTCCAGGTAAAAACCCTCCAGGTAAACACCCTCCAGGTAAACACCCTCCAGGTAAACACCCTCCAGGTAAACACCCTCACGTAAACACCCTCACGTAAACACCCTCCAGGTAAACACCCTCCAGGTAAACACCCTCACGTAAACACGCTCCAGGTAAACACCCTCCAGGTAAACACCCTCCAGGTAAACACCCTCCAGGTAAACGCCCTCCAGGTAAACGCCCTCCAGGTAAACGCCCTCCAGGTAAACGCCCTCCAGGTAAACACCCTCCAGGTAAACACCCTCCAGGTAAACACCCTCCAGGTAAACGCCCTCCAGGTAAACGCCCTCCAGGTAAACGCCCTCCAGGTAAACGCCCTCCAGGTAAACACCCTCCAGGTAAACACCCTCCAGGTAAACACCCTCACGTAAACACCCTCACGTAAACACCCTCCAGGTAAACACCCTCCAGGTAAACACCCTCCAGGTAAACACCCTCCAGGTAAACACCCTCACGTAAAAACCCTCCAGGTAAACACCCTCCAGGTAAACACCCTCCAGGTAAACACCCTCACGTAAACACCCTCCAGGTAAACACCCTCCAGGTAAACACCCTCCAGGTAATGATAGATTTCATGATCGCAAGTCACTTTTTTTTATCCATTGAGATGGAGTTTATCTCTGTTTATTTTGATAACAGAATTTGTGAGGAATTTAAGCTGTGCCCGACAACTCATAAAACTACACTTGATATGTGACCTACTAAATCTTCACTATATTCCCACACTCATCGTGCTAAGTCAGGTGTCAGGTCATATGTGAGGTGATATCTCAGCCGTATAAGTCTTCCGCTATCCTATTATTTTCTAGTTCCTTGATAATGTGAAAATCACGAAAGCGCTTGGACGTTCATTATTATTTCACAGTGATTATTTTGCTTGGTTCATGTAGGAGTGGGTGGTTCTGTGGGTTAAGGCGTCATGTGGTTCTTGCTCACAATGGCTGGCCAGTACAACATGGGTTCGAATCCTTGACTAGCGCAGTGTTGTTATTGATCAATACCACTTGTTTGTGATTACAATAATTATAAATATATATATATATATATATATATATATATTTTTTTTTTTTATTATTTTTTTTTTTTTTTTTTTTTTTTTTTATTTATTATCACACCGGCCGATTCCCACCAAGGCAGGGTGGCCCGAAAAAGAAAAACTTTCACCATCATTCACTCCATCACTGTCTTGCCAGAAGGGTGCTTTACACTACAGTTTTTAAACTGCAACATTAACACCCCTCCTTCAGAGTGCAGGCACTGTACTTCCCATCTCCAGGACTCAAGTCCGGCCTGCCGGTTTCCCTGAATCCCTTCATAAATGTTACTTTGCTCACACTCCAACAGCACGTCAAGTATTAAAAACCATTTGTCTCCATTCACTCCTATCAAACATATATATATAATATATACAATATAATTATATATATATATAATTATATTGTATATATTATTATATATTATATTGTATATATATTATATATATTATACATTATACATATTATTATATATTATACATATATATATATATATATATATATATATATATATATATATATATATATATATATATATATATATATATATATATATATATATATATATATATATACAGACGTGTTAATATAGACTGAAGCAACGCAGAACCAGTCTTTACTGACAATAAGAATAATTTACTGAAGCGTAAGCGTACCCAAGTAACAATAGTGTCAGTATCAGTAGCTGTATGACCCAGACGGGTTAAGCGCTTCCCCATGAGTATAACAATACAACACAAGATAGAGATATAAATCTTGAGCCTCCTGGGAAGGAGATAGGGAGGGAGAGAGGGTAGGAGGGAGGGAAGGAAGAAGAGAGTGTAGAATGGAGGGTGGGAGGTAGAGAGGGTAGGAGGTAGAGAGGGTAGGAGGGAGAGAGGGTAGGAGGGAGAGAGGGTAGGAGGGAGAGGGGGTAGGAGGTAGAGAGGGTAGGAGGTAGATAGGGTAGGAGGGAGAGAGGGTAGTAGGGAGAGAGGGTAGGAGGGATGGGGAGGGGGAGTGGATGGGGAGGGGGGAGAGAGGGAGGGTAGTCACCAAAGGCGATATTCAACCCAATAACAGTGTTAGGCTTATTAGTGAGAGCGGAATGATTGAACCACTTAATAAAAGTGACCAACACCCAGGGGTGACCTAGTCCATCTGCCTCCCACCTCAATACTGCACTCGTAAAAGATGAGTTATGATGGTGCGAGTCTACCCGGGAGCAACCATGAATGACTGAACACCCTCCTTAGTCACTCACCACAGTAACTACTGGAGGAGGGATGGAGGAGGGGGAAGGAGGGGGAGTCGTTAACATGCACCCCCCCCCACACACACACACGCTTTCCTGGTCAAAGAGACGGGGCCAGGAGCCGAGTCTCGATCCTCGCAGACACATTTCAGTGGGTACAGCTCACTGAATACACACACACACACACACACACACACACACACACACACACACACACACACACACAAACTATTCTAAAACAAATTCTTCATATAACTCTCTCTGGATGTTCATGCGAATTTACAGTAATTCTCAACAATTTCAGAAAGTTAATCTTATTTTACGTACTAAAATAATCTAAAATTCTGTGTTCTAGCACACTGTTTCCACAGAATAAATGTTAGGAGTTGCAGTATAAACAATCTATTGTTCACAGTGACATGCCAGCCAAATTTGGATTTTTAGATTTTGTTGCCGAAGTGGCCAGTTTGTGCTGACAGATCGAACCGCGGGGGCGTTGACCCCTGAAATCCTCTCCAGGTCTCCAGGTAAACCCCATATCCATCCTGTGGATGGTAGCGCGAGAGCATATGGTTACACAAAAGGCCTAGAAACTAGGCCCGAAAAGGGTTAACAGGAGCACATTTGGATTTATATCTGCAGTTCACTTATCTGTTTCAATTAAATTAAGGAAATTTGCTAAATATATCTGGTATCTTATTTGCATTAATAAGATACCTCGACATGCCAGCCAGACTATCATGAAAACTATCAGTCTTCCCGTCTTGTGTCAGGCAGTAAGATCAATGTCTATGGCCATTGCCTACCTAGTTTTGTCGGAATGATCTTTTAAGTGTTTGACTGGGTTGAGTGCTAGTTCTTGTTCTTCTGTAGGGTGACCATCTACAGCTTCTGTAGATCCTATAGATCATGCTGTAGATTATCCTGTAGTTTTATTAAGCTACAGGTGCCAGACTTCCTCAGCGTGCAGAACTGAAGTTCCTGGTCTTCTCAGAGTTTTTGACTTCCAATTTCTGAACCTCTTGCAAAGGTTGAATTACATGTTCGAGGTCTCTTGAGGGAGTTGAGCTGCACTCCAACAGGAGAGAACTGACCCAGGGGGAGGGGGGCCATCTATACGGCTCATGTAGTGCATGTCTGTAGGGCGCATCTGTAGCAAACGTGTATAGCGCATGCTGGCTACCTCCCTGAGCACGCGCAACCCCTGAAGCTAGTCGTGGGCAGGCAGGTGAGGGCAGGTGCGGGCAGATAAGCTTGAGATTGTGGGTTGTGGGGAAAGGGTTGAGAGACATGGGTTAGTACGACATGGGTTAGTACCTGATGTGTACCTCTCGTGCCAGCAAACAACGAAAGCAAATGAGGTAGAGTGGAGGACACAGGCACACACAGAGAGAGAGAGAGAGAGAGAGAGAGAGAGAGAGAGAGAGAGAGAGAGAAATGCTTTCAAATGAGCTGATGTAGGTAACAGCTCTTAGCTTGCCAATAAAGTTAGGAATTCTTAACCTGTAAATAGCTTGTCAATAAAGCTAGGGATCCTTAACCTTGTCAAATCCTGTGTAAAAGAGAGAGAGAGAGAGAGAGAGAGAGAGAGGAGGCAGTGCCATTTCTTTACTGCTCGTCTGTATGACTCGACTATACGACTCATATCTGTGTAACATTCAACCACTGGTCAGCTAACCTGACGAAGACCTGATCGTGTTACCTGGTGATGGTAACAGCAGCAGAGACACAGCATCATGACCGTGCAGGTCACTCATCGCTCTCAGCTATAAAAATATTACTCAAACAATAAAAAGAATAAAGTTAACAGAATAAAAAGGCACAATACCGTGACTGGAACAATACACAAATAACTTACACCCAAGAGAAGGAAACTTGTGACGACGTATCGGTCCAACTTGGGCCATTAACTAGTCCAGGTCGTAGATGAATGGTTCAGAGAACTGTCATGTTGTTAAATTAGACACATGTGCAACTCTTGGGTATCTTTATTGAGGAAACGTTTCGCCACACAGTGGCTTCATCAGTCCATATATAGGAGAAACTTGAAGAACAGGAGGAGAATGAGGTAATCAGTTCCTCAATCTTGAGTCGATGTGGTCAGTCCATCAATCTTGAATAGATTGATGGACTGACCACATCGACTCAAGGTTGAGGGACTGATTACCTCATTCTCCTCCTGTTCTTCTAGATTCTCCTTTGTATGGACTGATGAAGCCACTGTGTGGCGAAACGTTTCCTCAATAAAGATACCCAAGAGTTGCACATGTGTCTAATTTAGTCCAGGTCGGACCGAAACGTCGTCACAAGTTTCTTTCTCGACAACAATTTAAACCCCATTAAATTACACTTCCCTGAAAATTTTGAAAATTTTTTTGCTTACGAAACTTTTTTTTCACAATGATGGCTAAGTGATGCTACCCCATACCCCCGGGCACCATACCCCCCGGTCACCATACCCCCCGGGCACCATACCCCCGGGCACCATACCCCCCGGTCACCATACCCCCCGGTCACCATACCCCCGGGCACCATACCCCCCGGTCACCATACCCCCGGGCACCATACCCCCCGGTCACCATACCCCCCGGGCACCATACCCCCGGGCACCATACCCCCCGGTCACCATACCCCCCGGGCACCAGACCCCCGGGCACCATACCCCCCGGTCACCATACCCCCCGGGCACCATACCCCCGGGCACCATACCCCCCGGTCACCATACCCCCCGGGCACCATACCCCCCGGGCACCATACCCCCCGGTCACCATACCCCCCGGGCACCATACCCCCGGGCACCATACCCCCCGGTCACCATACCCCCCGGGCACCATACCCCCCGGGCACCATACCCCCCGGTCACCATACCCCCCGGGCACCATACCCCCCGGGCACCATACCCCCGGGCACCATACCCCCCGGGCACCATACCCCCCGGGCACCATACCCCCGGGCACCAT
>NC_091371.1:3404064-3426564 GCF_038502225.1 Cherax quadricarinatus | reverse complement strand
ACCGCGCCCCGCCGGGGCCCCCCCCGGCGCCCGCCCCCCCGCCCGAACTGCCATCGGGGCCCCGCCCGCCCCGGCCTGCCCCCTTCTGCAGCTCTCAGATCCCCCCGCCCTAAATTTTTCCCGTTTTTTCCCAAATTTTTTGTTTTTTCTTTGCTCTCCATCTCCCTCGGATAAAATTTTTTGGGGGTTTCCCCCCCCATTTTCCCCCCCACCCCCCAAAAATTTCTTATAGTCTCCATTTCCCCTCAGATCTCCCAAAAAATTTCGAAAATTACAATTTTTGGGATTCCCCTGGGGTTTTTCAGAGTTCCATCTCCTCATAAAGGTTTTGGATCCCCTTAATTTTTTAAAAATTCTCCATCTCCTTGGATAAATTTTTGGTTCCCCTATGGGGTTTTCAAAATTCCCCCTTTTCCCTCGGATCAAATTTTCTCTTTAATTCCCAAAGACTCCATCCCTCAGATCAAATTTTTTGGATCCCCTGGGGGAGATTTAAAATCTCCATCCCCTTGGATAAAATTTTTGGTTCCCCGGGGGGTTTTCCCAATTAATTCCTTGGATAAAATTTTTTGGGTTTCCCCCTCCTTTCCCCCCAAATTTTTCCCTCAAAAATCCTTGACTCCATCCCTCAGATCAATTTTTTGGGGCCCCCCGGGGGTTTTAAAAAATTCCCCATCTCCTCAGATCAATTTTTTTCTCAAAAAAAAGCTCCATCTCCTTGGACCCAAGTTTTTGGATCCCCTATTGGGGTTTTTTCGGGAAAATTCCCCTTGGATAAAAATTTTTTGGTTCCCCCTTGGGGGTTTGGGGGTTCTAAATTCCCCCCGGATCAAGTTTTTGAACCCCCCCTCGGGGTTAAAGCATTAAATGGGCTCCTCCCTTGGGGGCATTTTTTGGGGTCTAATAAAAGGTTTTGCTCGGCGGTCAGTCCCCCACGCTTACGGTTGAATCTTGTATCCCTTTTTTAATTAAAAAAGGGGACATAGCAGGGGCCCCACCCACACAGGCTAATCTTGTCGATCCTTTTAGTTCATTCAAGTTAATAAGGGGACACAGTACATAAAAACCCCTTTTTCTTTCCCACAATTTTTTTTTAACAACAAAGTCTAGACTTTTTTTAAAATTTAGGTCACTCCCCAGATAACCCCCTCCCCACCCCCCCAAAACCCCCCCCCTTTCGTTCCCTCCTTTTTTTTCCCCCACCTTTAATTTTTCTCTTTTAAATATTTAGTTCCTTAAATTAATGGGGGGACACAGTACATCGGGTCCCCAACCCACTTATAACCACCCCAAAAAAAATTCACTAGTCACAATTTTATTACGAATTAAATACCCCCTTTTTTTAAACATTTTAAAAAACACTCTCTTAAATCTTTTTGAATACTCCCCCAAATACCTTTATCTTTCCCAAACAACACTGAAATCTCAAACATCCTTTTAGACCCCCCAAAACCCCCTCTAAAATATCCCAGAACACCTTCAAAGTACTCTTGCCATCATTTGCCCTTCATAAGTATTCAAATCATTTGTACACCTTAAAAAAACACCTTTTTGAATCTCCATAAACCCCCTAACACCTTTAAAACACCTTTGAAAAACCCTTAAAACACCTTTAAACACCCAAAACCCCCTTGAACACCCTTGATCCCTTAAAAAAACATTTGAACCCTAAAAACCCCTTCCAAACACCTTTAACTTTTTCAAAAACCAAAAACATTTCCCAAAAAACACCTTTGGGTACCCCCAAATAAAATTAATCAAAAACCCCACTGAATCCTAAAAGCCTCCAAAATCCCCATGAAACATTTAAAAAAACCCACTTTTTAGGTACCCCCAAATTTACAAAAATACTACTAAACCCCCTTTAGATTAAAACCCAAAATATAAACCCCCAAAAGCCCTTTGGGAACCCCTTTAAAAAACCCCCAAAACATTAAAAACCTTTAAACTTTTCCCAAAACACTTTTTTGGTCCCCCAATTACACCATTTATTTCCCTACTAAAAAAAGCTAATTCAATAAAACCCCAACCCTTAGACCCCTTTTCCAGCCCTTCAAACACCCCCAAACCCTTCAAAACACCTTTAAATTTCCAATAAACACAAACTTCAAAAAACGGTTTAGTCCCCCAATTACCCCCTGAATCTAAAACACCACTAAAATTCAAAACCCCAAAACCCACCGGGGAAACATTCCCAAAAACCACAATTTGGTACCCCCCAATTCCCCCACTGAATCCCTAAAAAAACCCCGGGAATACACCCCAAAACAAAAAAACCCACAATAAAATTTAAAAAAAAACACAGTTTGATACCCCCCAATTCCCCATAAATCTACTAAAAAAATTTTTTAAATTCAATCAAAACAACCTTCCCCTTTTCCCCTTTTTGAACCCCTTTGAAATTTTTCCAAAACACTTTTATTTCCCCAATTTTAACCATGATTATACTAAAACACCACAAAATTCAATCAAAACCCCCCTTTCCCTCCCTTCAAACCCCCATAACCAACACCTAAAACCCTTAACACCTTCAAAGAACCTTTGAACCCCTTTAAACACCTTTTAAACATTAAAAACCTCTCTTAATAAATTTGAACACCTAAAAACACCTTTGAATAACCTAAAAACATTTGAACATTAAAAAAACCCAAACCCCGAAAAAAACAACTTTTGGGCCACTAAAAAACCCAGCCAGACACCTTTGAACTTTCCCAAACAACACTAAAAACACTTAAAAACACCTTAAAAAGTGCTAAAAATACCACTGAAAAAAGGCCCCCCATGAATACTCAAACACCACCAAAATCAAAAAAGCTAAGTCAACCCCCCATCCCTCCCCACCCACCCACAATTTTTCCTTTTATCAAATTTTCATCAAAAAACCCCCAACCCCCACACCCCCATTTTTTTCGTTTCCCCCTTTTAGTTCTTTAAAATTTAAAAAAAAGGGGGACACATCCCCATCAGAAAAAGCCCCAAAAAACCCAACCCATTAAAACCCATCTTTTGGTATCTCTGGTTCCCGAAAACAACCCCCAAACCCCCCCAAACATAAACCCCACACACACCGGAACACACACCACACACCCCTAACCTCCCTTCCTCCAAACTTTTTTTCCTCCTTCCAAACCAAACCCTTTTCCCAAACCGGGCCAAACCTAACCAAACCCTAACCCCTTTCAAATTTTTCTAACCTCCCAAACCTTCTTGGCCTTTTTTCCTTCCTTAACCAAACCAACCCAAACCTTTGCAAAAAAGCCTGAAAACCCTAGCTTCCCCCAAACCCCTAGCCAACCTACCCCAACAAACTTCCTTACACAACCTAACCTTAACCTATTTCCTTGCCCCAAACTTTTCCCTTCCTATCTTAACCCTTACCCCCAACCAAACCCTTAGCCAAAACCCTACCAACCCAACCCTTTTTTAAAATTATTGGAGCCCTTTCCCAAAATACTTTTAAGTCTCCAAATTCTTTGAACATTCCTTTTTTTTGGTGGATTTTAAATTAGTTTGAAAACTTTACCCTTAAAATCAGACATTTTTTTTCTTTTTGGGTTAAACAAAACTAAATGGTAAAATTTTCGATTTCCGGGTCGGGCCTTTCCCCCCGCCCCCAAGAGACTCATTTCGGTCCCCCTAAACCACTGGGTGTGCATTTCCCCAAAGGTGGGTTTTAAAATATGACCCCGGGTAAACCCCAAAGGGAAGGACTTTGCATGAATTTTGGGGGTAACATCCAGGGAAAATCAACCCCTTTCCCCAATACTGTCAAACCCCTTTAACCCAAACAAATTTCCCTAACCTAACCTAACCTCCCCCAAACCCGGGCCCAAACCCCTAGCTCCATCAATCACCTCTGTCAAACCCCTTTTCCCTACCTTTTTAACCCAACCTAACTCCATAAAGGCCCTCTGTCTAACAAACCTTTCCCTAACCTAATAAAACACCTAAAGATACTACCAAACCAACAAACCCAAACCCCTTGTTGAAAGCCCAAACCAACCAACTAACCAAATTGTCTAAACCTAACTAAACCTTTTTTTTCCTCCAAACCACAACCAACCCCAAAATGAACCAAACCCCAAATTACCCCTTCTAACCCTTAACCCAAACCCCTAACTTTTCCTTAACCTAACTAACCCCTATTTTCAAAATAACCAAACCTAACTTGCCAAATTTCCCCTTTGTTTTGAACCCCTTTCCCAAAGGCACTCATCTGTATTTAAGTTTTTTTCTCAATATCTCTTCCACAACCTTCCATTTTTGCAGAACCTTTTTCCCCGAAAACCCCGGGCCTTCATTAAAGCATTTTTCTCCAAAACATTTTTAGACTTTTCCCAAAAAACAGGGCCTTTTCCAAAATATCATTTTGGGTTCCCCCCAAAAGATTTTAAACTCTAATTTTCCCCCTTCCTTTCATTAAACACTCACCCCCCCCAAGCTCCTCCCATTTCCCCAGACTTTCCCAACTTTGGGCAAAAAACAAATCATGTATGCCCTTGAGACATTACCATATCAAACACGGGTTAACGAAAAATTCCGCCCCCAATTTTAAAAAAAAATGCTCTGCACCATTTTCTTAAATTAAAAAAAAAAACCCCCATCAAACACCTAAAGGAATAAAAAACACTCCGATTCTCCAAATCACCACGGGGAAACTGCAATAAAAATAAATCACAAAAACTAAGTTTCCCCAAATCAAACCCCTTTTTATGAAATCCCCTCCCCACTAAAACCCAAAACTCCCTCCCCTTTTTTGTCATAAAAAAAAGCATGAACCCACAAACCTTTTAAAACATTATTACATGATCACCATCCCCCGGCTTATCTTTTTTTACACATAATAAAGACAATCCCCCAACTACAATCCCCCATTTATACCTAAAAACCCACTAATACCCAAAAAAAAAGCACAAAAAAAAAAATCATGTTGCCCAATATCTAACCCCTCATCTCACTACCACCAAATATGTCTCACCTCACAGGACCGACAAACTCCCTCCAGTGACGTCACCCCCCATTGTTTTCCGGGTGATTTATTCCTCCAAACCCCTTGTTTCAACCTGCCCCCCCTCTTCAAAAACACTTTTGGGGGCATTCAGTTTTTGACCCCTTAACACCAAGACCCACAGAAAACAAAATTTTTATAATTATTACAAAAAAAATCACGATCCACCAATTCCATATCAATTTTTTGTCATCTATCAACACTAATCACCAAATCAAAAATCTAAAATCATCCCTCCCCAAAACTACTAGAAACCCCTAAAACCTTTTTTAAACATTCCAAAAATAAGACATACCAAAAAACCCAAAAACACTTCCCCCAACATCATAACCCAAAAAGGGGGCACCTAATTTTTAAACCTATCACAAAAAAAATAATACACAATTTTCCCCCAAATTTCCCCGTTAAAAATTTAAGACATAGAAAAACCAAAAATAAAACTTCCCTCCAACTAAGACCACACACCCCTAAAACCCTTTCCCTTCCTTTTTCATTCCTTTTATCTCCCCCGGGCTGGTTTTGGGCCCCCTTTGGGTCCCCCCCACGACTGGGCAGAGTGTAGTAGGGGGTGTTGGGGGGTGATGGTTTTCCCCTGGGTCCTACGTCGTGATGGATCCTCGGGTTAAAACAACTCTAAAATTTTACGGAATGAATAAGGAAGGGAGAAATTTTTAGGGGGTATGTTTTCTTTGGGTTTAAAATGAATGTCTTAGATTTTTGTGTATTCTCATGTCTTAAATTTTTAAATTAAATGTTTTGGGGGTCTGTTTATTTTTTTTTGTAAAGTGATAAAATTTTTAAAATGCTCAATGTTATGTATAGATGTTGGTGGAAGTTTGTGGTATTTTTGTTGTCTTATTTTTTTGGGAAAGTTTAAAAAATAAAAGTTTTTCCGATCATAGTAGTTTTAGGGTAAAAACCGATTTGGGGCGGGGATCTTGGGGATTAGTTTGATAGATGCCAAAGGGGAAAATATAGGGAATTTGATATTGTTTTTTTTTTGAATAAAATTTTAAAAAAGTGTTTTTTTTGATCTTTGTTGGGGGGATATAAATCAAAAATGTGGTTTGGGGGGTTCTTAGAAATGTTAAAATTTTGGGTTAAAAAGGGGGGTTGGCCCAACCCAAAACAAGTGAGCGGGTCACCCGGGGGGTGAACTTTCCCGTCCGGGGGTGGAATCTGTTTGGTTTGGTTTGAAATTAAAAACGCTTAAAATATTTTTCTTTTTTTTTTTTTGTGTGAAATGTTTTTAAAATATTTTTTTCTGTATTTTAGTGATTTTTAGGTAAGTGAACAGGGGGATTATAGTTTTGATTTCCCTTTTTAAAAATTTTTAAAGTTTACCCAAAATATTTTCAATTGTTGGGGGGGTCATGCTAAGTGTTTTTCTGTGGATTGCAAATTCATTTTTTTTTCATGCATGGTGGGGGGAAAAGGGTTTTTGGTTATAAAGTGATTTGAGGATTTTTTAAAAATTTTAGATGGTGATTTGCAGTTTTTGGGGATTTTGGCGGGGATTGGTAAAAAAATTCCCGTTTGATTTGAGTTTAAGTAACCAGTGTTTTTTGGGGGTTTTGGGTGTTTGAAGGGGTTTTTAAAGGGGTTCCCAAAAAATTTTTTTGAAAAATTTTTGAAAAAGATCAGTGGGGTTTTAGGTTGGTTTTTAAAATTAAATCAGTTTTGGTTGATAAGTGCTCTCATATCATAGGGTGATTGTTTTTTTGCCCCTTTTTGTAAACGGGGAAAGAGGAAGGGTTGGGTAAATTTTAATAATGGGTGTAGATAAAATTTATTTTCAAATTTTTTTTGGGGTTCAAAAAATTTTTGGGAAATCTTCGGGGTTGTTTGGAAAAGTTCAAAAATGAAAGTGGGGCTCAGTTTTTTTTAGGGGTGTTAAAATAATCTTGGGTTTTTTCTGTAGTGAGATGATGGGGTTTTGGATGGGGTGTTTAAAGGGGGTCTCAAAATTTATGTGGAGTGTTTTAAGGTGTTCAAAGTAAGGGATGGTTGGGGTGGGGATTAGGTTGGGGTTTTTTGGGAAAAATTTGGGGTTTGGATAAGTTTGGTTGGGGTTAAAAAGTTTGGGTTAGGTTAGTTAGAAACAGGGGGAAAAAGGGTTGGGGGTTGGTTTGTTTTAAAGGTTGGGTTGGGGTTAGGGTAGGTTAAATTGGGAAAAAAAGTTGGGGTTGGGGGTTTAAAAAGGTTTTGATTTGGGTTGGGGTTCAAATTAAGGTTTGGAAAGGAGTTAGGAATTGGGATTAAGTTGGGTTGGGGGGAGGATAGGTTGGGGTAATTAAATTAGGTTGGGGTTAAGGGTTTAGTGGGTTAGAGAAGGGTTGGGGTTTGGGTTTAAATTAGGGATGCATTTTGGGGGGTTTTTAGGAAAATTAGTTGGGGTTGGATGGATTAGGTTGGGGTTGGGGGTAAATGTTTGGTGGGAATTGGGTTGGGTTAAAATTGGGGTTGGAATTTTGGATAGATTTATTGAGGAGTTGGGTTTTGATTCAGTTAGGTAAAGGTTAAGGGTTTGGGTTTTAGTTGGTTAAGTTAGAAAATTAGGATGGGTTTGGGCCGGGGGGAAATTGATTTTCCTTTTGGATGTTTCCGCATTTTTTGGCTCCTGTCTGGTCCTGGGGTTGGCAGGGGGTTCTGATTATCTTTAAAACTACGCAGGGGTGAAACCCCATTCCCCGTGGGGTTTGGGGGGGGGGTGAACCCCTGTTTCTCAGGGAGAAAAGTGTTTCTATTCGGGGAAAAAAAGGGAATTTTTTCTACCCGTTTGGGGGTGTTTCCAACGAAAATAATGTTAGTTTTTGATAGTTTTCCAAAAATAATTTAATATCACAAAAAAATGGGGTCGTTAAGTAATTCTGGGGTACTCTGGTGTTTTGGGGTGTTCCAAAATATTTTTAAATTAGGTTGGATGGGTTCAGGGTGGGTTGGGGGTTGGGAAAGGGTTAAAATGGGGGTTGGGGTTGGGGTTTGGATAAATTAATTTTGGGTTGGGGTTTGGTTAGGTTGGGGTTAAAAAGGGTTGGGCCAAAGGGTTTGTTGGGTTAGGGTTGGGGTTTGGGGGTTAAAATTAGGTTGGGGGTTTGGGGTTGGGGGTGGTTAGGTTTTTTTTTTTAAGGTTTGGGTTAAGGGGATTCCATTGGGTTGGGTTGGGTTGAGTTAATTAGGGTTGGGTTAGGCTGGAAATTGGGATAAGTTTAAAGGGTTTATTAAGGGTTGGTTGGTTGGTTGGGGGTTTTGGGGTAAGTTAAATTTGGTTTAATTTTATTTTGTGTGTGTGTGTTTGTTCTGTGTGTGTTTTGGGGTGTGGGGTGTTTGGGTGTTTTTGGGATGTAAAAATTGTTGTCAGACTAATTTAAAAACTTTTAAAATTTGGTTTTTTTGTGACCTTTAGTTAATTTGTCCCCTTTTGCTTTAATGGGCTAAAGGGTTAAAACAGAAAAAAATGGGAAATTGTGGGGGTTTTTGACTTTCCTTTTATGGAATAAAGCCAAAAAAAAAATTGAGGTTGTGGGTTGTGGGTGTTGTGGGGTGTAGGGGTTGATCTTGAAATTTTAATTTATTTTGGTTTGGGGTTTTGGGGTGTATTCAGGTGTTTTTTGTATTCAATTTTGGGGTTTTTGAGTCTCAAATGGGTTTTGAAATGTTTCAGTGTTGTTTGAGAAATTTCAAAGGGGTTTTAAAGGGTGTTTAGGTGTAAATTTT
The DNA here is from genome assembly GCF_038502225.1 of Cherax quadricarinatus. Taxonomy (NCBI): domain Eukaryota; kingdom Metazoa; phylum Arthropoda; class Malacostraca; order Decapoda; family Parastacidae; genus Cherax; species Cherax quadricarinatus. Next base: position 3,417,839 of record NC_091371.1, on the reverse strand, counting down.
TTGAAGGGTGATCAAAATTTTCCCAAAGGGGGTTTTGAAGGGGTTCAAAGGTGTTTTGGGGAGTTATTCAAAGGTGTTTTTTAAGGTGTTCAAGGGATCTTTAGGTATTTTAAAGGGGTTTTTTTTTGGTGTACAAATGATTTAAGTACTTATAAGGGTGTTCAAATGATTGCAAAATATTTTGAAGGTGTTCTGGAATTTTTCAGAGAGGTGATTTTGGGGGGGTTCAATGATGTTTTGGGGTATTTTAGTGTTGTTTGGGAAAAGTAAAAAATATTTTTTTAGTATTCAAATGATTTAAAAAAGTGTTTTGAAGATGTTCAAAATAAAAGTGCGTAATTTCTTCAAAAATTTTAAAATTTGACTAGTGAATTTATCGAAAATGGGTTTTAAAAATTTTTGGGGTTTCTGATGTCTGTGTCCCTTTTTAACAATGAACTAAAAAGGGGTTAAAAAAGAAAAAGTGAGGGTTATGGTAAAATTTTGGGGGTTGGTTGGAGTGTGAGGGTTTTAGGAGGTGGGGGAAAAATTCTTCGTGGGGGTGACCTGAATGAAAAATTTTAGAAATTGTGTTGTAAAGAAATTGGGGATTTTAAGAAAAAAAGTGCCTTTTTTGATGTACTTTTCCCCATTAACTTGAATAACAAAAAGGGTCGAAAAAGATTCAGCCTGTGTGCCTTTTGACTCCTGCTATTCCCTTATTAAAAAAAAGGGGATGAAGAAATTTAACCTGTGTCGCTATCACTGAAACCATAAAATACCCCTTTTAGGCCTGTAGTAAAATTCCCCCTGGGGGGAAATCTATTTTGGGAAAGCTTATACCCCGAAATTCAAAAAGTCCGAGGGGGGAGAATTTCCCCAAAACCCCCTGGGGGAACCAAAAAACCCCGTCCAAAAGGGGGGTTTCCAAAAAAACCCCATGGGGGGTCAAAAAATTGATCCGGGGGATAAGGTATTTCGAAAAAATTTAAGGGAGAAAAAGTGCCCCAAAAATTTTATCCCAAAGGGGTTTGGGGAAAAATTTTGAAAACCCCAGGGAATCCAAAAACATCCCAAAGGGGTGGGGCTTTCAGGAAAACCCCCCTTTGGGGATCAAAAAAATTTTATCTGAGAGATGGAAATCTTGGGATTATCGGAAAAAATTTGATCCGGATGGGGGAATTAAAAACCCGAGGGTCCAAAAAAATTTATCCCAAAGGGATGGGGGTCTTTGATTTCAAAAAAACGATCCCAGGGGGATCATAAAATTTTAAAACCCCCTGGGGAAAAATCAAAACCTTGATCAGGGATGGGAAAATTTAAAACCCAAGGGGGTCAAAAACTTTATCCGAGGAGGAAATTTTGGGAAAACCCCCAAGGGGAATCAAAAATTTATTATAAGAAATTTTTTTGGGGTTGGGGGATCCAAATGGGGAAATTTGAATTTAAAATTTTTTTTGGGGTGGGGGGAAAGTTTGGGGGGGGAAAACCCCAAAAATTTTATCCGAGGATGGAAAACCAAAAAAGGGGGTTCAAAAAATTTGAAAAAAAACGGGGAAAAAAAATTTGGGCGCGGGGGGGATCCGGACGACCTGAAGGGGGCAGAAAAAGGGCGGGGGGGTCGCGAAGGGCTCGGGGAGGCCGGGCGGGCGAGGCCGGGGGGGGCGGGCGGGGGGGCGCGGGGCGGGGCGGGCGCGCCGGGGGGGCGCGGCGCGACCGGAAGGAAAATCGCGAAGGGGGCGTGGGTGGGGTTTGGTTTTGGGGGTTGAAGGAGAGGGGTGAGTCTCGGGGCGGGGTCGGGGTCAAAGCCGGAAATTTAAAACCTGGGTGGGGAAAAAAAGGTGGCCCTCCCGCCCTGGTCTAGACCGGTTTCCCCCTGTAAGGCCCCTAAAACCGGATCCCCCCCTTGAAAAATTAAAAGACAAAAAAATATATATATATATATATATTATATTATTATATATATATATATATATTATATATAAAATATAATATATATATACATATATATATATTATATATATATATATATTATATATATAATATAAAATATTTTTTTTTATATACATTAAATATGTATATATATATATATATATTATATATATATATATAAAAATAAAATATATATATAATAATATATATATATATATATAATTATATAAAAATAAATAATATATATATATATATATATATATATATATATATATATTTATATACATATATATATATATTATTATATTACAAAATATATATATATACATATATATACATATATATATTTTATATATATATATATATATATATATATATATATATATATATATATATATATATATATAATATATATACAAAATATATATATATATATATATATATATATATATATATATATATATACATATAATATATTTAAACATATATATATAAATATTATATATTATATATATATATTTTATTTTTTATATATATATATATAATTTTATATATATATAATATAAAATATATATATACATATTATATAAATATATATATATATATATATATATATATATATATATATATATATATATATATATATATTTATATATATATCTCAAAAGGGAAACCCCCGGAACTTTCCTGGGGGCCCCCCTTCCCCGAAAAATTCTTGTTTCTGGAAAAAAACCTTTTTTCTCCCCCACCCCCTTTTATAGATGCTTTGTTAGAAAAAATCATTGACAAAAAAACAAGGGGGTAAAACGACCTGCTCAGAAATACATCTCTATGCCCGTCCGGGGTCCCGGCGGTTTGGCCCTGCCTAGTCTGCAGGCATTTTTCCCCCTGGACTGCCTGGGGTCTTGGGAAAGGGGGGCCCCGGCCCCCCCTGTGTCTTTATTTTTTATGTTGGGTTTTCCTCAGCTTTTGATGAACTTTGGCCCCGGGTCATGCTCAAAGGGGCCCCCGGCCCCAATTTGGGGGAAAATTATATTAAGAGGAAGTCTTCATATTTGCAGGTCTTCTGGGTCTCCCCGTTGGGTGGCAGCTCCCCCCTTTCCGGGTTGAGGGCCTTTAAGCGGGTTCTGCCAATGTAGCAAGGGTTATTTAGGCAATCTGGTTTTCCCTCCCAGGGTAGCATGGTGGTCCATCAGGACCTTTTTCTTCCGTGAAATACAAATTGTTTCCCCTCGGCCCCGGCAATGGGGTGTGGGGAAACCCTTTTGTAAAGTTGGCCTTCTCGTTTTGGCATCTTCCCCTTTTTGATGTTGGCGCCCCCGGACCATGAAATCGAATTGATCCCCCTCGTCCCCGCCGCAAAAAACCCCCTATTTTCCATTGGGCGGTGGGCGAAAAACTCAATCCGAAAAGGGCTGTGGGTCGAGTCAAATGCCCGGTGGGTTTTGGTCCAAATTTACGCTGGAGACGGGGCTTCTGTTTTCCTGAAGCGTTGGCGAGCATTGTGTTGGAGTCTGTAAAAGGGGGTCCAAATCGGCCACCCCCCGCGTTTTCTCAAGCCCATCAGGGGCAATCTTCTTGACTAATCTACCAAGGGCCCAAAAACCAAAACAGAAATGCAGGTAAAGCTGCATCGTTTTAAAAGCACCCCTTTCCTCCCAGTCATTTCAAAATTTTTCCTAATCCATTGCTGGGGGTCTTCTGGCAGTTCGGGGCCCTTCCAAAGGTTTTATTTAAAGGGGCCCATATTCATCAGATTTTGAGTTCTCAAAGGGTGGCACCTCAGGACAAGCGCGTCTTGGCAATAAGAAACCCTTTTGGGGGGATCAGGGCATCATGGGGCATCCGTTGCTTATTCTCTCCTCCCTTCTCTTTGGGCATTTAGTTTGCCCCGAGGACTGTGTCATGGCCCGGTTTTTATGCTTACAGAAGGGGTACTGTTGGATGGAATTGTATAGAGACTTCCGGGGGGATTGGTTTTTCATTTTTCCTAGTTCTTTTGATGTTTTCCACCCTTTGGGGGGATTGAGGATGAGTCCCAAAGGGTTTTTCCCTCATCTTACCCCCTTTGGGTCCTCTAACAGGCACTCTACAGTACTTTAAATGCCATCATCCCGGTCCAGATGTTGGAAACTCGCTGTAGGCTGGAAGTTAGGGTCTCCTTCTGCCAAGCCAAAAAAAAAGTGGGGAGTGGGTCCCCCTGTGAACACCCTCGTGAGAAATTTTTTTCATAAAAAAAATTGAGGGTTTTCTGTGGGCTAAATGAAGGGAAAAAATTGGGGGAAACCGTCCCGAACGCCAGCAAGAACAGCCCCTCTTCCCCCTTTTAAAAGGGATTTCTAAAATCAAGTTTGGCTGCAGCCTTTTTTCTTTTGGAAGGGTTTCCCGATGAGGCCCCCTTTCTGCAAGAAAACCCGGGCTTCACTGCCCTTTAGACCCCCCCGGTTTGGGGTTTGGGTGGAGGGAGACTAAAAGCTCTGGAGTGTTTCTTACTGCTCTTTGGGCCCAAAAGTTTGGGGAAAAAGTGTTCCAACAGCAGCAGGCCTGGTTAGAAATATACACAAAAAAGGCCCAAAAGTTTGCTCCCGCCTTAGTTGATGTGGGGCACCGTGGTTTTAAAAAATTTTAAGCAGAGGCAAAAGGGGGGGCATCCCCTGGTTTTCCCCAAAAAATTTTAACTACCTTTTAAAAGGTAAATCTGTTTTTTAATTTATAAAACCCCTGCGTGGGGGAAACTTATCAGTAAAAAGTTCCCTTAATCTGCTGTGTGTTTACTTTTTAATTTTGTCAATTTTTTTAAAACCAATTTCCCCCTGACCACTTCTTTTTGTTTTGGGGTTTTTTGGATTTTGCTCTGTATGTAGACAATACTTTTGCACAGTGTTAAATCATAATTTCCTGATCTAGTGTATAGTGCCCCTTTGTGAAAGCTAAATTTTTCCTCTGCCTGAGCAGGGTGTCAGTCATTTTTAAATACCCTTTGGGGGAAAAATTTAAAACCATTTCCCTCAAATTTGTGGGTTTAAAACACCGGGGAAATTTAAATTTTACACGTTCAACCCCCTTTGGATCATATCCTTCATTGGGGAGATGAGGCCAATTTTGGAAATTTTGTGGTTAAAAATTAAATTTTTTATGACCAAATGTCTTGGCCAGGACATGTTTTAATCACGGGAGACATTTCACAAATACCTTTTTTGCCAGTTCCCTTTCTGCCTTTCCCGATGTTCCGAGGGCGGGGTTCCCGCATCATTATTGTAGTTGCTTTGTACATGGGGCAAAGGTAACCAGACCAAAGCTACAGATGTGCCCCCAGGTGCCCGGTAAGGGGCCCAAAAGCCCCCCGCTCCCCGTGTCCCTCCTTTCTTATGTTTTTAAAAAAGTCAGGCCTTTCCGCGGACTCTGTCAGCTTGCTTCTTGTTTAAGGGTTTTAAAAGGGTTTAGGGCCCAAAAAAATGAATTTGAGATAGAAATTCTTTTAGATCCCTTTCAACAAAAAACCGGCCCCCTTTTCCAAGGGGTTTTTGGGAGAGACTAATTCTAACTCTTAAAAATTTTTGGTTTTACTGGGGAAAATTCTTAGGTTCTGGGTTTTTAAGGTTGCCCAATTTAAAAATCTTAACTTTTCATGCCACCCATCAACAAGATGCAACACAAAGAGGAACCTTTAATATATACTCCCTCCTCTCCTTTCCGTTAGTGTGACTTTTGTATATGTCCAAGTCGGATCATTTACAAATTCATAAGCTCCTCTCTCCTATTTACGGGTTATTTGTGTATTGTGCCTTTTTGTTATTTATGTCCCAGGGTATTATACCATCACAGGTTCAGAGGAGACAGGACACTGCATTACCTCCTCCTAGATGATAGCACTTTTCTCATCAGGAGAAATGAGACATTTCCCAACGTGGGTGTAAGTCATATGATGACCCGCTCCTCGGGGGTTTGGTCATGTGACCCAGATTTTCCACTGGCTTGCCGGTCCATCTCGTGAGAAAAAAAAAAAAGATATCACAAGATGCGTTGGTTGATTTCCACCCCAGTTCGAAAACGAAGGATCAAGATATTTGTTTCTTCGAAGGAGGCGCCTTGAAGACAGTGAGGGCCTCGTGATCCAAAGAATACCTGTCCTCCTTTCCCTGAATCGACCCTGACTGCCTCCCATTCTCAACATAGCATGTAACTTGTGTGTGTTTTACACTTGCCAGTAATTATAAGCCACAACAACCCAACAACACCCACAACAATAGCACACAGTAATGTTTACAACAATAGTATAAAGGATATTGTATATCAAAGGTGTTGTGTTCCAGCATCCTGCTGATGCTCTCCTTCAGTGTTCCCTTACGTTGACAGAGTTGTTTTGACGCCAGTCAAGGGCTTTTGGCTAGAGGAAATTGAGCTATCCTTTCCTTCCTCAGATCGAACCCTTACGGATTTAGTGCTTCCCATGAATATATTTTATATTAGTTTTGCTGTGAAGAGGCATTCAACTACCACCAATACTACTAAAACTACCATCACTACTGCTATTACAACTACCATCACTACTGCTACTATCACTACTACAACTACCACCAATACTATCACTACTACAGCTACCACCACTACTGCTACTATTACTACTGCAACTATCACCACTACTGTTATTACTACAACTACCACCACTACTGCTACTATTACTACTACTACTAGTACTGAAACTAGCGGGTTTTGCTACACGTTGGGCTCCCCCGTGTGAAACTCAGAAGTTGACTGGAGGAAACACGAGTCACATCAGATGGAGGTGCCTTATTCACCGTGCAGGAATTTGTCTAGACTGGTGGAGCTTGTCTGATACCATCAGTGATCTGCCCCCCACTGGTCTGTCCACAGCCTTGCTGGACCACAAGTGTGTGTGTGTGTGTGTGTGTGTGTGTGTGTGTGTGTGTGTGTGTGTGTGTGTGTATGTGTGTGTGTGTGTGTGTGTGTGTGTGTGTGTGTGTGTGTGTGTGTAGGTGCTCAGTTGTTTCCGGGACAGAAGTTAAGTTCCAGCTCTCGGATATGAATGTGTAATAGGGGAAATGGTAAAAGGAACGAGCAAGGGAGGTTCAGATAAAATGAAAGGGGAGAGAGAGAGAGAGAGAGAGAGAGAGAGAGAGAGAGAGAGAGATGGATATAAGTAGGACCATGGGAGACACTCGCCTATAAGGACTCAGGTTCAAGGATAACACGACACCTCACTGACGTCTTGCCACTCAGTGGACACCTACCCTCGTGTTATCTGAATACTGACACACACACGTACACACACACACACACACACACGTACACACACACACACACACACAAACCCCCACACACACAATACACACACAACACCACACACACACAACACACAAACACACAACACACAAACACACAAAACACAAACACACACACATACACACACACATACACACACCACACATACACACACACACACACAACACAACACACAACACACACCACACAACATACAACACATAAACACAACACACAACACACACACACAACACACACACACAACACACACACACACACACACACACACACACACACACACAAAACACACACAAAACACACACACAACACAAAACACACACACAAAACACACACACAAAACACACACACAACAAACACACAAACACACAACACACAACACACACACACACACACACACACACACACACACACACACACACAAATGGTGCAGAACAGAATTTTGAAGCTGAAATAACTGTGAAAGTAGATGGAAAAAATATCGACGCGTGTACCATGATCAGGACAGAGCAGAGGGAGAACAAACTGAGGAACAGAATAAATTAACAACATAGACTGGATGGAAATCGCGCAACACAACGACATTTGCGGTCGTTCAGCGCTTAGTGGTGCACCATGCACAGCCCCATACAACCCCTCCACGACCTCCAGCTGTCGTCCCTGCTTAAAATAACTCAAAAAATTCATTATTTTTTATCCCCGTCCCCCTCTCACCTATACCTGCAATCCTAAGTCCCTTTTGTTGCAAGAACCTTCCTTGCAACCACCCATCATGCATGCCTGTGTATTCTTTCAAGTATATATGAATAAGAGCAATGAAAACAGACCCATTTTAATGTAACTCTGGTCATCTTACACTTAGTAACAAAGACAGGTGTTCCATTTTCAACATTTATTTCCTCTCTGTGTTTACACAAGAGGATACAGGTGTAATACCTGAAATCAATATTTATACTAGTCAGGACGATAATAAATGATGCTACACTGAAGTCACTAATGACATGTCCTCAGACAACTAGATACACTGAAGATGAAAATTAGACATGTGCAACATCTCGATTTTTTTATTGTAGACATTTCGCCGTCCAGTGGCTTTATCAATACAGTGAAAGCAAACAAGTCACTGGGCCCTGATGACATGTTTCTCGAAGGTTTGAAATCAATGTAATTAAGAACCTAGCAATTCATTAGTCTCCTCAACTTTCACTACAAACAGGTATCGTACAAGATAAATGGAAAATGGTAAATGTTATCATTTGCAAAGCAGGAGATAAGCCTTTAGCTTCAAATTATAGACCAATCAGCTTTACCTCAATTGTGAAAAAGTTGACGGAATCAATAATTACTGATGTACTTCGAAGCCACCTTGAAAGATATAATTTGATCAATAAATCTCAAAGTTTTACGAAGGGGCGTTCTTGCCTCACGAATTTACTAACCTTCTCTAAAGTATTCGAGGCAAAAGACCAAGATAAAAAAATACGATATACTGTATATGGACTCAATAAAGGAAGTAGAGGCGCATGGAACAGTTGAAATTATCTTGTGTGTTGAGGCTTGAGTGATAGACAAGAGAGTTTGCATTAATAGGGAGAAGTCGAAATGGGGATCTGTTACGAGTGATGTTAACATAAGAACATAAGAAAGGAGGAACACTGCAGCAGGCCTGTTGGCCCATACTAGGCAGGTCCTTTACAATTCATCCCACTAACAAACATTTGACCAACCCAATTTTCAATGCTACCCAAGAAATAAGCTCTGATGTGCAAGTCCCACTCAAATCCAACCCCTCCCACTCATGTACTTATCCAACCTAAATTTGAAACTACCCAAAGTCCTAGCCTCAATAACCCAACTAGGTAGACTGTTCCACTCATCAACTACCCTATTTCCAAACCAATACTTTCCTATGTCCTTTCTAAATCTAAACTTATCTAATTTAAATCCATTACTGCGGGTTCTCTCTTGGAGAGATATCCTCAAGACCTTGTTAATATCCCCTTTATTAATACCTATCTTCCACTTATACACTTCGATCAGGTCTCCCCTCATTCTTCGTCTAACAAGTGAATGTAACTTAAGAGTCTTCAATCTTTCTTCATAAGGAAGATTTCTAATGCTATGTATTAATTTAGTCATCCTACGCTGAATGTTTTCTAACGAATTTATGTCCATTCTGTAATATGGAGACCAGAATTGAGCTGCATAATCTAGGTGAGGCCTTACTAATGATGTATAAAGCTGCAGTATGACCTCTGGACTTCTGTTGCTTACACTTCTTGATATAAATCCCAGTAATCTATTTGCCTTATTACGTACGCTTAGGCATTGCTGTCTTGGTTTAAGGTTGCTGCTTACCATAACCCCCAAGTCCTTTTCGCAATCTGTATGGCTAAGTTCTACATTATTTAACTTATAAGTGCTAGGGTTATGGACACTTCCGAGCTTCAGAACCTTGCATTTATCTACATTGAACTGCATCTGCCACTTTTCTGACCAAGAGTAGAGTTTGTCTAAATCCTCCTGAAGTTCCCTAACATCTACGTTTGAATCAATTATCCTACCTATCTTCGTGTCATCGGCGAATTTGCTCATATCACTAGTAATTCCTTCATCAAGATCATTGATATATATTATAAACAACAACGGGCCCAAGACTGATCCCTGTGGAACGCCACTTGTTACTGATCCCCACTCGGATTTAACCCCATTTATGGACACTCTCTGCTTCCTGTCTGTGAGCCATGATTCGATCCACGAGAGCACTCTTCCCCCAATGCCATGAGCTGCTACTTTCTTCAACAGTCTTTGGTGCGGAACTCTATCAAATGCCTTACTAAAATCTAAGTAAATAATATCAAATTCTTTATCGTGGTCAACAGCCTCAAAAGCTTTACTGAAAAAAGTTAATAAATTAGTTAGACAAGACCGGCCTCTTGTGAATCCATGCTGAGTATCATTAATCAAGCTATGCTTATCGAGATGGCTTCTTATAATTTGAGCTATAATTGACTCTAGTAATTTGCCTACAATTGAGGTCAGGCTTATTGGGCGGTAATTTGACGGTAACGACTTGTCCCCTGTTTTAAAAATAGGAATTACATTAGCCATCTTCCACATATCAGACACTACACCTGTTTGAAGAGATAAATTAAAAATATTAGTTAATGGTTCACAGACTTCCATTTTGCATTCCTTTAGAACCCTTGAAAAAACCTCATCAGGACCCGGTGACTTATTTTGCTTCAGTCGGTCTATCTGCTTCACAACCATTTCACTAGTGACTATGATGTTACATAATTTATCTTCTTCTGGCCCACTATAAAAATTAATTACCGGAACACTACTAGTGTCTTCCTGTGTAAAAACCGAGAGAAAATAATTATTTAAAATCGAGCACATTTCATTCTCTTTGTCAGTAAGATGCCCATAGTTATTTTTAAGGGGACCTATCTTATCTCTGACTTTTGTTCTATATACCTGGAAAAAACTTTTTGGGTTAGTTTTAGAATCCCTAGCAACTTTAATTTCATAGTCCCTTTTAGCTTTTCTTATCCCCTTTTTAATGTCCCTCTTAGTGTCAATATACTGATTCATAAGATGACCCTCGCCTCTTTTGATACGCCTATAAATTCCTTTCTTATGCCCTAGTAGATATTTCAGCCTATTATTCATCCATTTTGGGTCATTTCTATTTGATCTAATTTCTTTATAAGGGATAAATGTTCTTTGAGCAGCATGTATTGTGTTCAGAAAACTGTCATATTGATAGCTCTCTTCGTTACCCCAGTCAACAGATGATAAGTGTTCTCTAAGCCCATCGTAATCTGCTAAGCGAAAATCTGGGACTGTTACTGAGTTATCCCTACTATCATACTTCCATTCAATTCTAAATGTAATTGCTTTGTGGTCGCTAGCACCCAGTTCTTCTGAAACTTCTAAATTATTAACAAGGGATTCATTGTTTGCCAGAACTAAGTCAAGCAGGTTATTACCCCTTGTAGGTTCTGTCACAAACTGCTTCAGAAAACAATCCTGAACTACTTCTAAGAAGTCGTATGATTCTAAATTCCCAGTCAAGAAATTCCAATCAATATGACTAAAGTTAAAGTCTCCTAGAATTACTACATTATCGTGCCTTGTGGCCCTAACAATTTCCTCCCATAGTAGTCTTCCCTGGTCCCTATCTAAATTTGGGGGACGGTATATCACACCTAAAGTTAATTTTTCATGCCCCTCTGAAAATTCTATCCAAACAGACTCTGTATGTGTTACTTCAGACTTAATACCCGTTTTAATGCAACAGTTCAAGCGATCTCGGACATACAATGCCACCCCACCCCCCTTCCCGATACTTCTATCTACTTGGAACAATTTGAAACCCTGAATGTGACATTCTGCAGGCATGTCCCGACTTTTTGAATTAAACCACGTCTCAGTAATGGCAAATACATCTATGTTACCTGCACTAGCAACTAGTCTCAACTCGTCCATCTTATTCCTAGCACTGCGACTATTTGTGTAATATATACTTAAGGACCCTCCTTTCTCTTTATCATTCCTGCTCCTTTCTGTTATTCCACTAAACCTATTACTGTCCTTGTCAATTAGTGCCACTGGCCTTCCGATATCCACCTCATTTTGCCTATTACTAGTTCTCCTAGTACTCATATTACTACCCTGAGACTTCACAGTTTTCCCGCAGAAACCCATACCACTAACTATTCCTAGTTTAAAGACCTAACAGCTCCCTCCACTGCGTTGGCCAGTGCTCCCACCCCACACCTAGACAAGTGAACCCCATCCCTGGCATACATGTCATTTCTGCCATAGAAGAGGTCCCAGTTGTCAATGAATGTTACCGCATTTTCCTTACAGTATTTGTCCAGCCAGCAATTGACACCAATTGCTCTGGACAACCATTCATTTCCAACTCCTCTCCTTGGCAAAATGCCACATATGACAGGTTTCCCACCCTTCTTCCTAATTATCTCTATTGCTGACCTATACCTGCTAATCAGGTCCTCACTCCTACGTCTGCCAACATCGTTGCCTCCAGCACTGAGACAGATAATAGGATTGCTCCAATTACCTCTCATGATGTCATCCAGACGGCTAACAATATCCTTCATCCCAGCCCCAGGAAAACACACTCTCTGCCTCCTACTCCTATCCTTCAAACAGTGCTGGAACCCTTGCTGTTCACAGTCTACATAAATGACATAGATAAGGGAATATATAGTGACATAAGTTTGCCGATGACACTAGAATAATTTCTGATGTGGACACTAGGTTAATGTGGTCGCAAAAGTGTCAGATGCAGTTCAATGCAGACAAGTGTAAGGCTCTAATACTAAGAAAAGGAAACACCAATGAATCTTACGAGCCAAACAATGTACATCTTAGCCAAAGTAAATGCAGAAATTTTAAGCCAAGACAACAGTGCACAAGTGTTCGCAGTAAAGCCAATTAGAAGTCTTGGCTTCATATTACGAAGTATAAATGATAGAAGCTCTACTGGTATACCTCAACTGTATATATCTTTGAATATACAACCATTCAGATTATGTTGCTCGTTGTGGTCACAGGCTGGGCAAATGCACTCGGAAATGTACAGAGAAGGATGAAGTTGATTCCATATATTAGAAATCTTTCCTACGAAAACAAGCTGAAGGGACTGAACTTAACACTCTTTGGAAAGGTGTAGAATTGGGGAAGATATAGTTGAAGTGTACGAACGGAAAACGGGAATAAAGGGGATATAAATAGTATTTCAAAAATATCTAACCAAGACTCGCAGCAATGGATTCAGGTTTGAGAAACTTAGATTTAGAATGGAGATTGGGAAATACTGGTTAGACAATAGACTTAGACGAGCAGAACAAATCCCAGGTAGCGTCAATAAGGCGGGAACTTTGAGTAGTTTTAAATATAGATTGGACGAATACATGGACGAGTGTGAGTGGGTGCGGCCCAGTGGCTAGCGCGTCGGTTTGGAGTTTTATGACTCTCAGATCGCGGGTTCTATCCCCGCCCGTGGTATGGTTTAGGTGTGAGTTAGACCTGTTTCTTATGCGATTTATGGCAATTTATTGGGAAGACGTTCTTTCCACCAGAGACTAAAAAGTTCTCGCCAGAATTGATAGAGTCATTCTTGCGTTAAATCGCACGTTATATTTTATTAATTAACATGCACAACTTACTACTAATAAGCAGGAATTGTGCTCTATTTTTAAGCTATTTCTTGTCAGCTTTCGCACAAGATATAAATATCGCAGCAAGTAGTAATTATTCAGGCCCTGAAGAAAACATATTAAGTAATGCATAAATAATCCGCACGTAAAAGAGAGGAACTTACGACGACTTTGAAAATGGTGTGACTGTGTAAATGGTCCAAGTCGGACAGAAAACGTCGTCGTAAGCTCCTCTCTCCAATGTGCGGGTTATTTGTGTATTGTTCCAGTCACGGTATTGTGCCTATTCGTTATTTATAGATTAAGTAGTATGACAGCCACGAGGGATATGATTATCCAAACATTAGACAAACTAAAACAAATTAAGTT
>NC_091371.1:3394064-3401564 GCF_038502225.1 Cherax quadricarinatus | reverse complement strand
GTGAAGGTAACATATTTATGGCAATCAGAATAATTACAGTCAAGAACACCCAGTTAGGTAAGTCAGAGCATTCTTAACAACGTTGCACCAGGAGGAAACTCCACTGGTTCTTCAAGTGGCACATGGTTACCGAGTAATATTTGCCGTTCGGCTGTGCGGAGTTACATGGAAATTCAACGCCAGCACTTCAGAGAGATGAGCAGTCCAGTTCTCTGATAAACTGCAGAGATCCTGCTATCTAAAATAAAAGAAGTTCCTCAACAAATTCTTGGCGGATCTGATCACTGATGGAACTTCTTTTTTGGTGCATCCCTTTGTGACTTGAGAAAGAAAGGAGGAATTAGATCCAGTGGTGCAATTATCGAGGATAATCTGGATAATCCGAAGAAGACTGAACAACGAATAGGCAGTCTAGTATTTCATTATGCATTGATCTTTCTCACAAAATGCTTGAGCATATTACCAGAGATGTGTGTTCCCAAATAACAGCCCAAAACTAAAATAATACGTCTTTTGAAATCGACAGTCACAGAAGATGGTCTTGAGGATCTCTCTCCAAGAGAGAACCAGCAGTAATGGATTTAAATTAGATAAGTTTAGATTCAGAAAGGACATAGGAAAGTATTGGTTTGCAAATAGGGTAGTTGATGAGTGAAACAGTCTACCTAGTTGGGTTATTGAGGCTAGGACTTTGGGTAGTTTCAAATTTAGGTTGGATAAGTACATGAGTGGGAGGGGTTGGATTTGAGTGGGGCTTGCACATCAGAGCTTATTTCTTGGGTAGCATTGAAAATTGGGTTGGGCAAATGTTTTGTTAGTGGGATGAATTGCCTAGTATGGGCCAACAGGCCTGCTGCAGTGTTCCGCCTTTCTTATGTTCTTAAGATGGAGATGAGGATCAGCAAAAATTCTACTTAAGACTAGGAGGACTTACTATAGCTGCTCCCAAGGCATCATCGCAGATAACACTCTCTGTATTCCTGTCTTCGTATATGGCGTAAAACGAACTTGTAGCAACATTTCTCCCTGACCTGTTCAGTCACAAAGTTGGGGTTGACGGCCAGTTCTTGTTAGGGAGAACCCAACCAGTTCTCCCTAACAAGAAACAATCGCATTGGCCTAGCTCCACAGGAAAGAAAATAGGCTAAACAGTTCTCGAGAATGTGAATCGAATTGCAAACGGGCGAGACAAAGATATTTGCTCGAGACTGCAGGGAAAAAAAACAGAGCTTGTCTTCTGGCAGCAAAAGACTGTCACATGAGGGATTTCCTTACTTCCTATCTAGGCACACTTGACCCTCAGGAGTGTATTTCCAGCAGTTAACTGGAAGACCAATTCAGATACCATGGCCTTGTTTGCTGTAAATTGAAAAGATCACAGGGCATGAAGAAGTTAATATCAAGAAATCTCACAACTGTTGGGTTCGAGCCCATAGCACATTAGTCAGACTCACTTGCCATTTAAATTAATCTAGTGTGAAGTAATTATTTCGAGTTTTTTCTTAAAGGGATATCCTCAATCCTAAGCCTCCCTTACCATAGGTTAAAGTCCCACCCGTTTTGTGATTTGTTTACAATTATGTTATTACTATTTCGTGAATCATGAGAAGCCTTGCAACAGCTGAAGGCCCAGCATTAAGCAAGCCGTCCTAACTATACAGCATATATCGTGTAGCAGTCAAAATTGTCCAGATGGAATTACCTTGCAACCCTGGACAGATGGTAAGCAGGTGGTGTGGGACTGTTTATGAATTTTCCTGTGTACGAATGGTATATAATACCGACAAGATGAGAGTAAGACACATGTGCAACATCTGGGTATCTTTATTGTAGACGTTTCGCCATCCAGTGGCTTTATCAATACAAATTCCAGGACATAACTTGAAGACAGTAGAACTATGTACAGAAGATGAGGTAATCAGTCCCTCAACCTAGGAGTAGGTGCGAACAGCACCATAGTCGTGGAGATTCTGAAGCAGAAGAAAGAATCCTGGCGCTTATATAGTAACGTCAGGTGAAGCAGACGAGGGCAAATTCACTGGTGGGCGGGATTCCCCAGTGGAAGTAGGTCCTTCCCAAAGAGATGGGTTAGTTGTAGTAGTAGTAGTTGTCGTAGTTGTGAAGGTTATGTACATGTCCTCAGAATTAAGTTTCCATGATGTTGCAGTGTCTGACAAGTTGTGTACGAATGGTATATAATACCGACAAGATGAGAGTAAGACACATGTGCAACATCTGGGTATCTTTATTGTAGACGTTTCGCCATCCAGTGGCTTTATCAATACAAATTCCAGGACATAACTTGAAGACAGTAGAACTATGTACAGAATCTCCACGACTATGGTGCTGTTCGCACCTACTCCTAGGTTGAGGGACTGATTACCTCATCTTCTGTACATAGTTCTACTGTCTTCAAGTTATGTCCTGGAATTTGTATTGATAAAGCCACTGGATGGCGAAACGTCTACAATAAAGATACCCAGATGTTGCACATGTGTCTTACTCTCATCTTGTCGGTATTATATACCATTCGTACACAACTTGTCAGACACTGCAACATCATGGAATCTTAATTCTGAGGACATGTACATAACCTTCACAACTACGACAACTACTACTACTACAACTAACCCATCTCTTTGGGAAGGACCTACTTCCACTGGGGAATCCCGCCCACCAGTGAATTTGCCCTCGTCTGCTTCACCTGACGTTACTATATAAGCGCCAGGATTCTTTCTTCTGCTTCAGAATCTCCACGACTATGGTGCTGTTCGCACCTACTCCTAGGTTGAGGGACTGATTACCTCATCCTCTGTACATAGTTCTACTGTCTTCAAGTTATGTCCTGGAATTTGTATTGATAAAGCCACTGGATGGCGAAACGTCTACAATAAAGATACCCAGATGTTGCATATGTGTCTTACTCTCATCTTGTCGGTATTATATACCATTCGTACACAACTTGTCAGACACTGCAACATCATGGAATCTTAATTCTGAGGACATGTACATAACCTTCACAACTACGACAACTACTACTACTACAACTAACCCATCTCTTTGGGAAGGACCTACTTCCACTGGGGAATCCCGCCCACCAGTGAATTTGCCCTCGTCTGCTTCACCTGACGTTACTATATAAGCGCCAGGATTCTTTCTTCTGCTTCAGAATCTCCACGACTATGGTGCTGTTCGCACCTACTCCTAGGTTGAGGGACTGATTACCTCATCTTCTGTACATAGTTCTACTGTCTTCAAGTTATGTCCTGGAATTTGTATTGATAAAGCCACTGGATGGCGAAACGTCTACAATAAAGATACCCAGATGTTGCACATGTGTCTTACTCTCATGAATTTTCCTACTGGGTGTCACTATCTACAGTACAGCAACGTAGAAGGTGGCAAAGTCGCCAGCATCAGGGAGTCTCAGAAGCCCTGAACCATTATCAGTACACCCTGATAATGGTTCAGAGCAAATTTTAATAATGATCCACGAGGGACCTTGGTAATGGTCCAAGACAGGCCTTAATAATAATCAAGAAGGGACCTTAAAATGGTCCAGAACGAATGGAAATGTCATCTGGAGATCCCTTTTCATACTGGCGGTAAAATGTGGGCGAAATGCTTATGAAATGTTGCAGCCAAGTTATTGCGACTTATATTTCTTAACTGGTTCTAAGTAATGTATAACCCATTTTTGTTTTATAACATATCGGCCAAAAAATAACACTTTTATCATCACTCGCTCCGTAACTGTCTTGCCAGAGGTGTACCGATATTGCAGATAAAAAAAACTACGACATATCTCCATCCCTCCTCCATTACATAAAAATAATAATAATTATTATTATTATTTAGGTGTAGGTAGAGGTAGAGAGGTTTGGTTAAGTCGTCTTATATTTCTGTCAAGTTTGTGTATTATTAAGTTTGCCTTTGCTTAAGTTTTGTAGATGATGAGTGGTAAGTTTTTGTTAATTCGGTTTCCTAATTTTTTTTTCTGTAAGTTCGCGCGTGTTTGTGAGTAGCTTGGCTACTCTGATTAAGTTTGGCGTGGGTACGCGGCAAAGATTGTAAGTTTGATAAGTTAGTTTCGTAATCTTGCGTAAGTTCACCAAGTGTTTAGTTGGCATAGCTTGTGTAAGTTTAATGAATAAAGTGGCACTCTTACTGAGTGTAGGAGAGAGAGGGAGATTGTTTTCCAGTAAAAGTAGGCCTAAGACAGGGATGCCACCATGGTTAAATATATTTATAGAGGGGGGTTGAAAAAAAGTGAATCCTCGGGTGATGGGAGAGTTGTGGGATTAGAAGATAAAGAATCTAATACAATGTTGAGGGAGTCGCTGTTGCTTTTTGCTGATGACACCGTGCTTTTGGGAGATTCTGAAGAGAAGTTACAAAGTTTGGTGGATGAATTTAGGAGGGTATGTAAAAGAAGGAAATTAAAAGTGAACATAGGAAAGAGCAAGATGAAGTGATTAACAACAAAAAAAGTAATGAAAGGTTGGAGGGGAAAGAGTATGAAATGAATGTGTTCAGATATTTGGATAAGGACTTGTCAGCAGATGGGTCTATGAAAGACAAAGTAAACCATAGAACTGACGGTGCACCGAGGCATGTGCGGAGACAAAGACCGTATATCTGGAGAGGGTTTCGGGGGTCAACGCCCCCGCGGTCCGGTCTGTGACCAGGCCTCGCGGTCAATCAGGGCCTGATCAGCCACGCTGTTACTGCTGGCCGCACGCAACCAGATGTACGAACCACAGCCCGGCTGAACAGGTACTGACATTAGATGCCTGTATAGCGCCTTCTTGAAGACAGCCAAGGGTCTATTGGCAATCCCCCTTATGTATGCTGGAAGGCAGCTGAATAGTCTTACGCCCCTGACACTTGCTGTGTTGTCTCTTAGCGTACTCGCGGCATCTCTGCTTTTCAATGGGGGATGTTGCATCTCCTGCCGAGTCTTTTGCTTTCGTAGGGGGTGACTTTCGTGCGTAAATAGAAATAGGAGAAAGTGAAAACAGATCATAGTATTATGTAATACTGAGCTAGATGTATTATTATGAATGACAATTTCTGGCATTAGTTGTTCTAAACATTTGCCACAACAAATCTATCCCATTATCATGACGTGAACCGTTTGCACAGTAATTATCACACAGGTTGCAACTCACATTTTTAGTCAACAATTTGTTATTTTTATCATCACACTGGCCGATTCCCACCAAGGCAGGGTGGCCCGAAAAAGAAAAACTTTCACCATCATTCACTCCATCACTGTCTTGCCAGAAGGGTGCTTTACACTACAGTTTTTAAACTGCAACATTAACACCCCTCCTTCAATTTGTTATATATTATAAATACCATACAGTTCTTTTGCTCTCCCTCACCTACCACAATCCAACTCAAGTACAGTAGCATGTGTAGGTTTGTGATCCTTATTCAATGTACACAGACCAAGTCTGTGTTTGCTGGGTGACTCTGAGCTGTGTACATGTAGGTCTTTTATCCTTGCAGTCTTGCACACCTCCACAGAATTTATTCCAGTGTAACACAAGAAAGATGGGCATCTGGTCCAAGGAAAGGATTACAAAAGGAAGGAATATTATTGTGCTGCTCAAAAAAGGGATACATGATGCTATATTTTCAACCTTAATAAATGAATGTAAAAAAAATGGACAAATTATGAAACAGAAATCTAAAATTCAAGTTCTTGATATTAGTGCTTAATAACATGAATAAAAGAGAATTACTAAATTTACAAAAGCAACAAAGGGAATAACCATTAGAAAACTATGTTGAGGATGCATGATGGCAGGGAAAAACCAAAGCATGGATGAAAAAAAAAGGAATGTATGAGAGTATAGTGATACCAACACACTTATATGGGTGTGAAGCGCGAGTTTAAGTGTTACAACAAGGAGAAGGCTGGAGGCAGTGTGTGGTGTGAATATTATGCAGAGAATCCTTGGTGTGGGGTTCTGGAGGTGCAGGGTTACTAAAAGTATTATCCAGAGGGCTGAAGAGGGGTTGTTGAGGTGGTATGGACATTTAGAAAGGATGGAGCAGAATAGGATGAGAGTAGTAGTAGTCGTCATCCTAGGCAATGCTGGAAGGAGCGGGATTAAGGAGGTTTTGTATGCGAGAGGCTTGTGTGTCCCACACGAGCGTGCGAGTGTCTTGTATAGGAGTGGAAACGTTCTGGTTTTATGGCTTTTTGGAATGTGAGCAAAGTAAGATTTATAAAGGGATTCAGGGATACTAGTTGGTCGGACTCGAGTCCTGCTAGCCAGCTTTTTCCCTTCCAATCTGATGCCAGATTTTTCATTGCCTGAATTTCTATTACTATCATCACCTTGCTCTTTCCCAAGTTTACTCTTAATTTCCTTCTTTTGTACTCCCTCCCAAATTCGTCTACCAACCTTTGTAACTTCTCTTCAGAATCTCCCAAAAGCACCGTGTAATTGGCAAAAAAAAGCAACTGTGACAACTCCCACTTTGTATCAAATTCGTTATCTTGCAACTGAACACCTCTCCCCAACACTCCTGCATTCACTTCTACAACCCCGTCTGTAAATATGTTAAACCTGGTGACATCACAGATCCCTGCATAAGGTTTGCTCTTACTAGAAAATAATTCCTCTAACCTGAGCCTCATTATTCCTTAAAATTCTTTACTGATTTGCTGATAACTTACCACATATTTATTTGGAATGTCTACCACATTGTTCTCCTATTTACTCAATCATAAGCTGTTTCTTAATCCATAAATGCAACAAAAATGTTCGTACCTTTATCTGTGTGTTGTTCACTTGAATACTTTAGTGTAGACACTTAGTCTACACATCCCCTGCCTTAGCTAAAACCTCCTTGTTTCCCTGTAATCTTACTGTCTCACCCTTAATTCTTTCAGTAACAACTACCACAAATAACCCGCACATTGGAGAAAATCTTTTGATGAAGTTTCGGTCCGACTTGGACCATTATTAAGTCGGTCTGAAACGTCGTCATAAGTTTCTATGTGCGGGTTATTTGTGCATCCTTTCAGCCACGGTATTGTGCCTCTTTATTCTTAAATCTCCTATAATTCTTGCACTCCCTTGTATCCCTCTTCTTTAATACAAAGAAACCAGACATTCTGTATTCACCACCAGACACAACCTCTCAGGGGCTCAAGAACCAGTTATTGGAGATTAAGCACCGTCTTGATAGCCTATCAAACACATCCCCAAAGACAGTAGCAGGGGCTCTAATTACAGTCCCCAGAGCTAGCTTGGAGGAACAGTCTCAATTTGCTAAATTATTAAATCTTTGCAATAAAATCGGTTTCAGGCAGCAGACTACTGAATTTACGAGACTGAGGACCACCAAAGACTTTATATTTACGAACACTGAGGACCTAGTTGGGGACATAACGGTGTCGACTACTGCACTCTCGGACCGCGACTTAATCGTGGTACAGACCTTCCAGCATAAGGATTTGAGACAGAGAAACACGAACAA
>NC_091371.1:3376564-3389064 GCF_038502225.1 Cherax quadricarinatus | reverse complement strand
CACAGAGTGGAGAGGTTCATACAGTGACTGGTGTCACAGAGTGGAGAGGTTCATACAGTGACTGGTGTCACAGAGTGGAGAGGTTCATACAGTGACTGGTGCCACAGAGTGGAGAGGTTCATACAGTGACTGGTCCCACAGAGTGGAGAGGTTCATACAGTGACTGGTCCCACATAGTGGAGAGGTTCATACAGTGACTGGTCCCACAGAGTGGAGAGGTTCATACAGTGACTGGTGCCACAGAGTGGAGAGGTTCATACAGTGACTGGTGCCACAGAGTGGAAAGGTTCTTGTTCTTTCTAACTGACCAGTTTTTACCTATTCGGCATGACATTATGTGTGTATATATGTGTATATATATATATATATATATATATATATATATATATATATATATATATATATATATATATATATATATATTAGAGTAACCAGGTGGTATTACATCACGGTATGCTAAACACTTTAAAAAAAGATAGTGAATTTCCAAGAATTTTCGTGGTTTCTCACATACTCACGAAAGCTCTTAGAAACTGATTGTTTCACAGTGGTACTCACACAGGCATGGAAAACAGTCCACTTACAGTTCGCCTGTTTGCGACTGTATTGCATTACATAAGTGCGGCTTGTACAGTTATATTTTGGGATCTAAGGTATTCTATGAAGATTAATGAGAGACTGCACGAATGTATGGGTGTTGTCAAGTAATTTGCTTATATACAAAATATAAAGATTGGCTCAGGCTGGAACTATTTGCTGGTAATATTCCGGACGGCAGTAATCTTGGGCTCACCTTGTCCGGCCCCTCAGCCTAACCTGTGTCCACGGATTTAAGGAGATGTACTGCTTCCTGTCTTTCATGGACTTCCTGCATCTTGCCATAGAGGTTGACTATCTAGATGATGGACTTCCATCTTATGAGTGACAAGGTCTGCAAGTAGGTCAGCCTTTTTGTAGACTGTTGGCAATGAGAATACTGTCTTTATTTAGTAGCAAATTGTGTCTTCCGGTAAATATTCCTGGAGAAACGCCAAGTTTTGCTTTTTCCTGTGCCGGATTCCGTTGAGTGTCTACTTAACACAAATAAATGGCACAGCGTTATACTTCTGCTCGCTAGCATGCTTGTCTATATGGATTCCTGTTGTGTGTGGAGGTAAGTCTTGTGTGTCTCGTTCAGTCCTCGCACAAAGTGTCATCTTATCATCTGTCTCGTGACAGAGGTATCACAACCAAGGCTGGAGAGGTGCGTCAGGCAGCGAGTCAACAAGTGTTAGGTAAAAAGACACAGAAGCAACTAATGCGGCATTTTATTGTGGCAAAGTTTCGCTCTCTAGGAGCTTTGTCGAGCCAACAACAGGAGGTCCCAGGACCGAAACGTTTTCCAGTAAATATTGCCTAGTGCACAAGACATTTATTAAAGAAACGTTTCGCCAGGTACGGTGGAACGTTTTCCATCAGTACATACGTGTCTTACAACTTGTCTGTCACCTACCACGTCTACTTGATTTAGCTCTACACAAAGAACAACATCGTCCCAATAAAAGCATTTTCAACCTCTCGTCTTTCTATCCCTGTGCAGCAATTGGGTATCTTTATTGTGGAAACATTTCG
The DNA here is from genome assembly GCF_038502225.1 of Cherax quadricarinatus. Lineage (NCBI taxonomy): Eukaryota > Metazoa > Arthropoda > Malacostraca > Decapoda > Parastacidae > Cherax > Cherax quadricarinatus. The sequence goes on along the minus strand of NC_091371.1, from coordinate 3,387,453 downwards.
CCAACCAGTGGCTTCTTCAGTCCAGTTCCAAGAAGAATGGTAATCAGTCCCTCAGCTTGAGTGGATGTGATCAGTCCATCAGTCTTATCAAGATTACTACTAACTCCAGGCTGAGGGACTGACAACATTGACTCCCTGCTGAGGGACTGATTACCCAAAATTTTTGTCTGACGGACCAGCACCGTACAGGACCGTCTCAACCTACCAAATATTCAACACCTGTCTTTCCTCCCTGTATTCATGTACTCTTCACCCAACTCTTCTCCGGGACGACGTCAACGAACTCCGGGACGACGTCAACGAACTCCGGGACGACGTCAACGAACTCCGGGACGACGTCAACGAACTCCGGGACGACGTCAACGAACACTTGTGTACATCTCAGGACATTTATCGAAGAAAGCGTCTATCCACTCATGGTTTCATCAGTCCTAAATAAAGGCTAATTGAATAGCGCATAACCTTATTTTATACATGTCCTAAACAGGACATGTCCAGTTTAGGACATGCATCACACAATTAGAAATGAGAAACAAGCTAACCTTTCTGATGGGATGATTTCTGGAGGGAGAGCATGTCCCCCGCTATCCCTCCTTTTCTCCAGTGTTTCTCAGGTCGATTTTCCTTAGCCTCTTCTCTTACGACATACCCTTAGCTCCGGGACTTGTCTTGTTGCAAACCTTTGCACTTTCTCTAATTTCTTGTCGGTGCTTGACCAGCTGATAAGTTCCAAACATAAATTGAGATCCTCTTGAGTGATTGGCTGCGTAAAGTGGGACATCGTTCTGCTCTGCTCAGAGTTTTATTGTGACTTGATAAAACTCTAGATAGAGCGAAGCTTTGCATTAAAAGCTTGTGCTGAAGCTTGTCTTCTTCCTCTTCCTCCAGCTCACTTAGGGCTGGGTCGAGGGAGCAGCCACCGACGCCAGTGTGTGGAACTTTAGACACTCGGAACGAGAGCTGTCAGGAACTCATCTGCTGGGTATCTGGGTGGCAGGTCTGCTGAGTGCCATAATGACAGGTCTGCTGGGTGACAGGTCTGCAGGTTGAGAGGGTGACAGGTCTGCTGGTTGAGAGGGTGACAGGTCTGCTGGTTGAGAGGGTGACAGGTCTGCTGGTTGAGAGGGTGACAGGTCTGCTGGTTGAGAGGGTGACAGGTCTGCTGGTTGAGAGGGTGACAGGTCTGCTGGTTGAGAGGGTGACAGGTCTGCTGGTTGAGAGGGTGACAGGTCTGCTGGTTGAGAGGGTGACAGGTCTGCTGGTTGAGAGGTTGACAGGTCTGCTGGTTGAGAGGGTGACAGGTCTGCTGGGTGTCAGGGTGACAGGTCTGCTGGGTGTCAGGGTGACAGGTCTGCTGGGTGTCAAGGTGTCATCTCTGCTGTTTTTCAGGCTGACAGATCTGCTTGTTATATAGGTGAGAGGTCTGTTGGGTGTCAGGGTGACAAGTCTGTTGGGTGTCAGGGTGACAAGTCTGTTGGGAGTCAGGGTGACAAGTCTGCTGGGTGTCAGGGTGACAAGTCTGCTGGGTGTCAGGGTGACAAGTCTGCTGGGTGTCAGGGTGACAAGTCTGCTGGGTGTCAGGGTGACAAGTCTGCTGGGTGTCAGGGTGACACGTCTGCTGGGTGTCAGGGTGACACGTCTGCTGGGTGTCAGGGTGGCACGTCTGCTGGGTGTCAGGGTGGCACGTCTGCTGGGTGTCAGGGTGGCACGTCTGCTGGGTGTCAGGGTGACATGTCTTCTGGGTGTCAGGGTGACATGTCTTCTGGGTGTCAGAGTGACATGTCTTCTGGGTGTCAGGGTGACACGTCTGCTGGGTGTCAGGGTGGCACGTCTTCTGGGTGTCAGGGTGACATGTCTTCTGGGTGTCAGGGTGACATGTCTTCTGGGTGTCAGGGTGACACGTCTGCTGGGTGTCAGGGTGACACGTCTGCTGGGTGTCAGGGTGACACGTCTGCTGGGTGTCAGGGTGACACGTCTTCTGGGTGTCAGGGTGACATGTTTTCTGGGTGTCAGGGTGACATGTCTTCTGGGTGTCAGGGTGACATGTCTTCTGGGTGTCAGGGTAGTAGATTTGTTTGGTGTCATGGTATGCATAGTAGGTGGCAAGCACGGTGGGTGGCATGCTTGGTGGGTGGCAGGCCTGATGGGTGGCAGTGGTGGCTGGGGTGGGTGGCATACCACGGAGTCGTTCTCAGTGGCGGGCTGTGTCAGAACACAATGTTGGGTGGACAACACCACCTGACTTATTGATACCCCCACTCCAACCACCCACCTCCACCACCCACAACCACCCACCACCATCCCAACCCCAACCACCCAGCCAGTGTTACCATCACTGTCCACCAACCTTCCCCAATGCCAATGTTACCATCAATATCCCCCCTGATACCTGAAGAATACCTGAAATATATTTTCGGGGGGTGGGGGGTGGGCAGGGTCGACGCCCCCGGGACCCATCCCCAGACAAGGCCTCCAGATGGATCAAGGTCTAACCCAACAGGCTGTATCTGCTAGCTGTACTCTAACGTACGAATACCAGGTCGGTTGATCAGACAGTAGTTTGAGTAACTTGTCTCTGAGCCTTGGTTCCCTTACACTTACTGTGTTATCTCTCAGTGTTTTTATCATATTTGCTTTTCACTTGGGTATTTTGCCATCTGTCAAGCTTCTTGCTATCGGAGGGAACGATTTGTGTGTGCAGATTTGAGACCAGTCTCTCTAGAACTTCCCTTGTGAATATGATGCATCTTTCTCGCCTGCATTCCTGTGACTACAGGACGAGGAACTGCAAATGTTCCCGGTAATTTAGGCTCTTGACAGACTTACACCTAAGTACATTATGCAGGTCTGTAATTTCACCTTTTTTTAAAAGAGGCTGGGGAGAGACAGTGACTTAGAGAGGACTTTCACTGCCTTGTCATCTCTTGTTTTGAAGGTTCTCTTATTGTAGCTAGCTGGTCCAGTGGCTAGCGCGACAGTCTGGAGTTCTGTGGCGCTCTGATCGCGGGTTCATACCCCACCCGTGGTATGGTTTGAAGGTTCTTATTATCCATCCTATCATTTTCCTAGTGACTGTAATAAGATTGTGGTCTTTGAGAGTGAAATCCTCTAACATTATTACTCCTATGTCCCTCATATTTCTTTTTTTCATTCAGAATAACTAGAGTTCGTTTCGTTCTAGTTTTTATTTCGTTATTTATTTTCATAACGAAGCTAATGATATTTATCGTCATACTGTTTTCTGTGGCCCACTGGAAGATTTGGTTTATATCCTCAGTGGATGACATTGTCAAGTTCCAGTATTTTTAGTACAAAATGATACGGTGCTATGATTTATACCAATAATGACGATACCAATAATGGAGCGAGTGCTGTGCCTCGGGAAACAGAACTTTTCACTGTTGCAACCTCTAACTTAGCTCAGTTTACCATTATTCTGTGCGTTATACTTGTTAGAAAGTTAAAAGTTCATCTGCTCACTTTTCCAGTCATTCCTGTTGGACGCATTTTGTGCGCCATTTCACTATGATTGCACTTGTCGAAGGCTTTTGTAGTATCTGTGTACACTGCATCTGTATTTTGTTTTCCAGTGCATCCGGTAGCTGAGAGAGGCAGGACAGACTTCTTCCAAATCCCTGCTGTCCCGGGTTGTGCAGTTGCTGTGTAACTATGTGGTTGACGATTTGTTTCTTAAGCCTCTTTCAGTTTCAATAATATAGCACATCAGCACCATTGGTCTCTAGTTCTGTGCCATTACTTTGATGCCACCTTCATAGAGTGGGGGCTACGTCCGTGGTTCTTAATGGCTGGGGGATACCTTGCATCCCTTATCCAGTTTGTAACTAACTCGGAAATCCAAAAGTGAGTCTGGGGCGGATTACATGGACATGACATCAACAGTTTTTTTTTTTTTTTTTTTTTTTTTGGAATTATGGTGAGGGTTTAAGTTATGTCAGAAATTTTGGAAATGTTGGCAGCGTTTCGAGTCTCGTTCATGAAAAAATCTTTTCAACCTTAATATGATCAACAGCTCACTGAACACATACTGAGACTTCTGTATTTCCCTAATTTCTTTGCTATTGTCAGTGTAAGTTCCATCTCCTTTGAGCAAGAACCCAAATCTGAATATGGAATTTACCCAAGAGTTTGTATAGAAGAAGTATTCAGGATTTCTTTCTATTTTTTAATTCCTTGTTGTCCCCTCTGTTTTTACTGGACTCTGTACTAGTCACTCAATTTGAGTTCAAAGTAATGAATATGTCTAGCAAATGTTTCTTACTGCCCTTCAGATAGTCTGGAACTTTTGAAAAATTCTGTAATTCTTTGTCTTGACTTGTATAGGGCGCCTCTCTCTCTCTCACTTGAATCTCTTCTTTTTTCTTAATTGTATGTGCCTTGAGCATACCTTTAGTGCCTCAGAGTTAATCCTCTCAATACAATAGCTAGGATGCATGTTATACACTACATCTTCACAGCGTATTTGCATAAGGTCACGAATAATTTGATCCTGGTTGATGCATTTTGTGGTTGAAATTAAGGGAAACTCCTTCATGGTTGTGTTTTGCTGCTCAGGTCTAGTGTGTTCGTAGATCCCAACTTTGCTTAAGATGGGATTTCATTTACTGTCTTCCACAGTTATATTTCATACCAAATCTTCAGTGTTCGGGAACATAAGGTTAAGGGTATCATTTAGTTTTGTCTGTTCCATTGACTGGCTTCAGGTGACGTTATCACAAGGTTTCAGTAGTTCATGTGTCAGACTGCTCATCTGATGCCTTCTAGTATTATTTCTGCTATTATAATATTTATTACATTCTTTCATTTTAAATGTCCTAAACTGAAATCCCTATGCAATGAGATGTTTGAGATTTTGAGTAGAATGATTTTCCGGACAGATTCAGGCTTTCTGAAGCTGGTCTTTAAACTGTTTAAAAGTTGTATCCGGTGGTTTAAATACAAATACAGTAACTAGGCTCCGGTTCTCAGTTCTTACTGCCAAAACTTCAACTACAAGATCTGTAGTGTTAACTCAGTGTGCAAATGAACGACTCTGACAGAGGCTAACCCACCCTAGTATATTAGTCTTTTGTCTCTGTGAAAGCTGCAAACACTACATTTGACTCTGAAGATTTTGTCATAAGGTGCTTATGGACAATGTTTGAAAAAAACGTACAGGTGTCGGCTATGGTAGATGCTCTTATACAGCCCCATACCACCTATCTGCCACTCTTACGGTGATATAACATGGTCTCATCAGATATATTCAAGGCACTGGGTAGTAAAGATCGAGGTTCTCTTGGCTGGGCAGAAGGTTGAATCAGGGCTCCTCTTGAAGATTTCTGGCTTTATTGGCAGACCGTATTGGTCAGCTACTGTTGCGCCTCAAATACTCGATGTGAATAGGAGCAACAGCGCAAAGATCCACTGCAATGCTAAACGGTTTGAGGGTCCAGAAATTGTGCCAACTGCACAAATGGGAACAGTTTGGAGAAAATAAAAGTCACGGAAGGGATGTGGACTCGCAACTACAAGGTGAGTTCACACCCTTGCAAAATTTGAAGCCTATGTGTGAACAGTATTTAGATAAAGGTAGGTTAGTTTTCATTGCAGTTACGGATTTAGAAATGGCATATGATAGAGGGGATAAGAGAGCAATGTGGCAGATGTTGCAAGTGTATGGAATAGGTAGTAAGTTACTAAATACTGTAAAGAGTTTTTATGAGGACAGTGAGGCTCAGGTTAGGATGTGTAGGAGAGAGGGAGACTACTTCCCAGCAAAAGTAGGTCTTAGACAGAGATGTGTAATGTCACCATGGTTCTTTAACATATTTACAGATGGCGCTGTAAAAGAAGTAAATGTTGGGGAGAGCGGTGGGATTAAATTATGGAGAGTCAAATACAAAATGGGAGTTGACACAGTTACTTTTTGCTGATGATACTGTGCTTATGAAAGATTTTAAAGAAAAGTTGCAAATATTAGTGGACAAGCTTGAGTGTGTAAAGGTAGAAAGTTGAAAATGAGCATAGATAAGAGTAAGATGATGAGAGTGTCAAAAGATTTAGATTGAGAAAAATTTGATATCACATTTGAGGAAGGGAGTATGGAAGAAGTGAATGTTTTCAGATATTTGGGAATTGACTTGTCAGCAGATGGGTTTATGAAGGTTAACCATAAAATTGATGAAAAAAAGGTGAGTGGTGCTTTGAGGTATCTGTGGAAACAAAAAAAAATGTTATCCATGGAGGCAAAGAAGGGAATGTATGAAAGTATAGTGGTACCAACACTCCTATATGGGTGTGAAGCTTGGGTTGTAAGTGCTGCAGTGAGGAGGCAGTGGAGATATCATGTCTAAGGGCAATGTGTGGTGTAAATATTATACAAAGAATTCATGGTGTGGAAATTAGGGGGATGTGTGGAGTTACTAAAAGTATTAGTCAGGCTGAAGAGGGGGTTGTTGAGGTGGTTTGGTCTTTTAGAGAGAATGGAACAAAGTAGAATGAATTGTAGAGCATTTAAATCTATAGGGGAAGGAAGGCGGGGTAGGGGTCATCCTCGAGAAGGTTGGAGGTAGGGGGTAAAGGAGGTTTTGTGGGCAACGGGCGAGGGGCATATTAGAAGTGAATGGAGACAAATGTTTTATGGGACTTGACGAGCTGTTGAAGTGTGAGCAGGGTAATATTTTGTGAAGGGATTCAGGGAAACCGGTTAACCAGACTTGAGTCCTAGAAATGGGAAGTACAACATCTGCACTTTAAAGGAGGAGTTTGGGATATTGGCAATTTGGAGGGACATCTAAACTGTCGTATCTGAGCACCTCTGCAAAGACAGTGATTATGTATTACTGATGGTGTAAATGTTGAATGATGATATTAACACATGGACAGTTTCCCACCAAGGAAGGGTGACCCGAAAAAAACTTTCTCCATCATTCATTCCATCACTGTCTTACCAGAGGCGTGCTTACACTACAGTTATAAATCTGTAACATTAACACCCCTCCTTCAGAGTGCAGACACTGTACTTCCCATCTCCAAGACTCAACTCCAGCTTACCGGTTTCCCTGTATTCCTTCAAAAATATTACCCTGCTCACACTCCAACAGCACGTCAAGTATTAAAAACCATTTGTCTCCATTCACTCCTATCAAATACGCTCACACACGCATGCTTGCTGGAAGTCCAAGCCCCTCGTACACAAAACCTCCATTACCTGCTCCCTCCAACCTTTCCTATGCTGACCCCTACCCCGCCTTCCCTCCACTACAGATTTATACACACTTTGAAATCATTCTATTTTGTTCCATCCTCTCTTCATGTCCCAGCCACCTCAACAACCCCTCCTCAACCCTCTGGATAATAGTTTTGGTAATCCCACACCTCCTCCTAATTTCCAAACTGCGAATTCTCTGCATTATATTCACACCACACATTGCCCTCAGACATGACATCTCCACTGCCTCCAGCCTTCTCCTCGCTGCAACATTCATCACCTATGCTTCCACACACAAAGTTCTTTGTCTCCACAGACTCCTCAGTGAACCACTCACCCTTTTTCCCCTCATCAATTCTATGATTCACCTCATCCTTCACAGACCCATCCGCTGACACGTCCACTCCCAAATATCTGAATACATTCACCTCCTCCATACTCTCTCCCTCCAATCTGTTATCCAATCTTTCATCACCCAATTTTTTTGTCATCCTCGCCACCTTACTCTTTCCTGTATTCACTTTTAATTTTCTTCTTTTACACACCCTACCAAATTCATCCACCAACCTCTGCAACTTGTCTTCAAAATCTCCCAAAAGCACCGTGTCATCAGCAAAGAGCAACTGTGATAACTCCCAGTTTGTGTTTGATTCTTTATCTTTTAATCCCACACCTCTTGCCAACACTTGCACATTTACTTCTCTTACAACCCCATCTATAAATATGTTGAACAACCATGGTGACATCACACATCCTTGTCTAAGGCCTACTTTTACTGGGAAATAATCTCCCTCTCTCCTACATACTCTAACCAGAGCCTCACTGTCCTCATAAAAACTCTTCACTGTTTTCAGTAACCTACCTCCTATTCCATACATCTGCAACATCTGCCACATTGCCCCCCTATCCATAAATGCCACAAAAATCTCTTAACCCTTATCTAGATACCGTTCACCTCTATGCTTCATTGTCAACATTTGGCTACACTCCTCCTACCCTTTCTAAAGCCTCCTTGTTCTTCTATCCTACTTTCTGTTTTACTCTTAATTCTTTCAATAATAACTCTACCATACACTTTACCAGGTATACTCAACAGATTTATTCCCCTATAATTTTTACACTCTCTTTTGTCCACTTTGCCTCTATACAATGGAACTATGCATGCTCTCTGCCAATCTCCAGGTACCTTACCCTCTTCCATACACTTATTAAATAGCACCAACCACTCCACTCCCACCTGTTTTTAACATTTCTATCTTTATCCCATCAATCCCAGCTGCCTTATCTCCTTTCACTCTACGCACAGCCTCACGAACTTTCCCCACACTCACAACTGACTCTTCCTCACCCCTACAAGATGTTATTCCTCCTTGCCCTATAACAATTCCTCAAAAAATTCTCTCCATCTTCCCGATACCTCTAACTCTCCATTTAATAACGCTCCTCTCCTATTTGTAACAATGGAATTTATTCGTTCCATAGACTTCCTCAACTTATTCCTCTCTCTCAGAGAGAGAGAGAGAGAGAGAGAGAGAGAGAGAGAGCTGGCCCACAGATGGCTCCAACTTCATCCTGTTCACTATTTCCACATCTGGTAAGAGCTCTTAGCTTGTAAATAAAGACAAGAACCCTTAACCTAACCCTGCAAAAAACTCTCGTGTGATAATAAGAGGAGAGATTATTATTATTATTATAATCAAGGGGGAAGCGCTAAACCCGGAGGATTATACAGCGCCTGGGGGGGGGATGTGGAAGGCATTCAGGCTTAATTCGGGGAACTGGAGCACAGATCCAATTCCCTAAATCAAGAGCCCCTCACCAACATCAAGGAACCTTCCTTGAGGGGATAAGAGGAGAGAGAGAATTCAATAAAGGTTTTAATATTGATTGATCACAATGGCACAAAACATCCACTGAAGAGTTATTTTTTCTAAACAAGTCTCCGAGTGTTGAAAAAATGGAAAAAGTAAAATAATAAGAAAAATAGAGGAAAACAAGGTCAATATATGTACATAGACAACCAGAATAAAAACAAGAAAAAAGATCAAGAACACGCAGTATGAGAACAAGAACACAAGAACAAAACTGATAACAGAACATCATCACGAATAAATAAAGAAAGGATTACGAAGAACAGGAGCAAAAAGTGATAATAGCAACTAAATAAGAAAGTAAGCAATAGCAAGAAAAAACAAGGACAACGTCATTAATAACAAGGAATTGTAACAAAAAAAATGAAAGCACATCAGACACAAAGCAGGAACACACAAGAAATAAAGAACACATGAAACGACAAAATTCAGGAAGTCGAGCAACAAAAATCCAGAATAAGCAAAACACAAAATGCGACTAAAACGTCCAGTTGGAACAGAGAAGAATGAGAAACAGAGAAGCCAGCCAATAACAGGAACAACATTGTGTCGTCTCCAGTGCTGGAGGAGGAAGACGAAGAGGAGGAGGAGGAGGAGGAGGAGGAGGAGGAGGAGGAGGAGGAGAGGGGCGGGCACCTCAGGAGAAGGTGGGCGGGGCGAGAGTGTGTGGGTGTGGGGAGAGAGGGAGGGGAGAACGCTAACAGACTCCGCCCTACTTTCTAAGACCTCATGCCTGATAAGGGGAAACCCATACACTTACCGCTCTACCTCCACCACATACACTTACACACATACACATACAAAGCACATGCACACACACAAGCAACACATTCACGCACGCGCGCACATCACCCAGGCCTATAAACCACCGACTATGTCATAGGGCTTCCCTTACTCTCCGCCTACGAGTCTTGTCTTGCCGGCCAACCAGTCCGACCGGCTCGTCTCTGGTCTCCAAAAACACTATGATCCATACGGATTTAACACTTTTTTCGCATACAAAAGACTTCTGGCCTCCAAACCCTCGTCATAGAGTGACGATCTCCACTTGCTCTAGAGGTCTCTTGACCCTGACCTCTTGTGATCTTCTAAACCTCTCATTCTGGTCTTAACTTTAATATATATAGTTTCCAGGGTACAGCTGCATTAATAATAATAATAATAATATATATATATATATATATATATATATATATATATATATATATATATATATATATATATATATATATATATATATATATATATATATATAAGATAGAACGCCACTAACATATTTTGGTCTCTGTAGCTAGAAATGTGATAATTACAAAGCAGTGATCTGCACGTCTACAATACGTCTTGGGGACGACAGTTTGGGAGGAGCTCTGAGCTTCCCCAGTTAAAACAAGGTCGTGGCACAACGCTTTTTCCATCAGTCTGCCCTTGTCTTCCTGTCTCCCGAGGGGAAACAACATTTCCTCCCTTTTTCATTTCCTCACGTAATTACGATTTTTTGTTTCAAGATTTTCGGAATCGGTATTTTGTAAATTTCTTCACGTACTTACGATTTTTTATATATTTTTTTCTGAAATATTTCCCAGGCAAAGCTGCTACTCTCGCATCTCTGAAAATAATAAAATATATTTTGGTGTGCGTGTGTATATATTTCAAGATAATTCCCCCCGCACATTTTAATTAATACAAGTAAAATCATAATGACTACAATTCGAAGCCATGTATCTGACTTAGGGAAATAAACCACGAGCAGACTAAGCCATGCAAATTAATATATCACGTGATGTGTCCTTTCAAGCTTCACAAATCCT
>NC_091371.1:3339064-3371564 GCF_038502225.1 Cherax quadricarinatus | reverse complement strand
CACCAATCTTTGCCTCATCGTTCCACCAATCTTTGCCTCATCGTTCCACCAATCTTTACCTCAGCGTTCCACCAATCTTTACCTCAGCGTTCCACCAATCTTTACCTCAGCGTTCCACCAATCTTTACCTCAGCGTTCCACCAATCTTTGCCTCATCGTTCCAACAATCGCTCCTCTTCCCTCCAGCACCCAACTACCTATGTCCACGAACTACTTATGCACAACAGTTGTTAGAACAAAAACAACAACACTTTTTCTGAGTGGTGTACTTGTTGGAGCACTGTTGTACGACGTTGCAGATTATGGAGCAAAACTCTTGTCCAGGATTGACGGACTGACCACCTCAAAACAATCAAGAGTGACGGACTGATTACATCGTTTTCTCATCTCTATTGCTTCTGCTATCTCTTCTGTATCCGACTGAAGAAGCCTACTATGTAGGCGAAACGTTTCGGAATAAAGATACCTAACTGTTGCATATGTGTCTTTCTTACCAACATGTTGAATGGTGAAGTAAGTGCTGGAGGAGTATTGAAGGAATGTTGAATGATGTAACGCAGAAGTGTTGGAGGGGTGTTGAAGAATGTTAAAGGAAGTCGAATGAGTGTTAGAAGAATGTTGGAAAAGTGTTGGTCCATGTAAGAGTGTATGAATGTTGCCACATTCACAGAACTCTTGTAGTGGCAACCATGGCAAAACTGAAGGGGAGATTATATATATATATATATATATATATATATATATATATATATATATATATATATATATATATATATATATATATATATATATATATATATATACACATATATATACACGCGCGCGCGCGCACACACACACACACACACACACACACACACACACACACACACACACACACACACACACACACACACACACGCACGCACGCGCACACGCACACAACGTTCAGGTGATCCCTCCAGCAGGCCAGTAATCTCTCTTTCTCTAATAAACCACAACTTTTGCGGACGTTCACACGCATAAAGATTTTAACCCCAATCCCGCTAGACGGAGGCCAAGAGGCATCATGGCCAGCCTTCTCCCTTCATTACTCCCAGCTAAGCTTCCGGGGTATAAATATCATCTGTGTTTGCAATCTGAGCTCCCGTAATTTCCTTCTGCCTGACGGCCCTTTAAAGACCTCGGAAATCCATTTGCTCTCTGATACCCACTGTCTTGCTGAAGCTACAAGGGAATATCTTTCTCTGCAAATTTGGTTTAACCTGATTACCTCCCGTTCCCCATTCTCTGTATTAAGGGTTTAGCGGCTTCTCGTGAATACATTACTACTTGTACTGCTAATACTGCTGCTGCTACTACTGTTACTATTACTGCTGCTGCTACTACTTTTGCTGCTGCTACTACTGTTACTGCTGCTACTACTATTACTGCTGCTATTACTATTACTGCTGCTACTACTACTGCTACTACTGTTACTGCTGCTACTACTGTTACTGCTGCTACTACTACTGCTACTACTATTACTGCTGCTACTATCACTATTACTGCTGCTATTTCTATTACTGCTATTACTGCTGCTACTACTATTACTGCTGCTACTACTATTAATACTGCTGCTGCTGCTGCTGCTGCTATTACTGCTGCTACTACTACTACTGCTGCTACTATTACTGCTGCTACTACTACTACTATTACTGCTAATCCTACTGTTGCTACTAATACTGCTGCCAATACCACCACCACTAATACTACTACTACTACTATTAATGCTGCTTCTAATACTACTACTACAATACTACCACTAAGAAAAATAACAAATATGGTACCATTGAAAACAAGTACAACTTTAACTTTGTAAGAATTCTGAAGCATTGATACATTAATTTTCATTTGTAATACGAACTTACAATACATAGTAAGTATTGTGTCATTGCTTAAGTTTTAAGTCACAAACTCATGAAATAAGTTAATTTACGTAGCCAGGGTAAAGTGAGGATATAGTCTCAAGATATCAATGACAATTTACAGTGTAATAGCCTAGACATGTATCTGAATGATTGGCCACTGATTTGTTCTGGTGTGTGGAAAAAGACACTTACGTACATATCAGGACATTTATAAGTGTCATATTCCACATCTTGTCGATATCACTATACAATTTTTCAATGTTTTGGTGCGTACTGTGCCCACACACACACTGTGGTTCCTGTGTTTGACGTCTCTATACAAAGTGAACTGCCACAGATACTTATAGCCTAGTCTTAATCTAGCATTATCATCATCTTGCAATCTTACTGACCTTGTTACTTTCTACATAGACATGTTTTAGTTAAAACATTTCCTTATGGTCACTGGATCTGCTAGTTCTTATATGTACTCAGATGGCCCAGTGGTTAACGCACTGGCCTGGGAGTTGTAGGACTCTACTGCCATGGGTTCAAACCATCACCGGTTTCCTGATTCACTTACATGCAGTGTTCTAATTGTTTTAAGCTCGTTTTACTAATTAATTTCTGTGGTTCTTAAATTGTTGTTTGACAGCACAAAATTCATCCGACATTAAACCCGACATCGAGTCCATGCTCCTGGAGGCCTGTTTGTGCAGGACTCCATAAAAGTTAAATCAGTGTCCCTTATTTGTGCATCTCTAACAGGTCTCATTCATAGGCAAGTTATATTCAGACCTCAGGATATTTCGAGTCGATGTGTTTGTGTGTGTGTGTGTGTGTGTGTGTGTGTGTGTGTGTGTGTGTGTGTGTGTGTGTGTGTGTGTGTGTGTGAGTGTGTGTGTGTGTGAGAGAGAGAGAGAGAGAGAGAGAGAGAGAGAGAGAGAGAGAGAGAGAGAGAGAGAGAGAGAGAGAGATAGAGAGAGAGATAGAGAGAGAGAGAGATAGAGAGAGAGATAGAGAGAGAGATAGAGAGAGAGATAGAGAGAGATAGAGAGATAGATAGAGAGATAGAGAGAGAGATAGAGAGAGAGATAGAGAGATAGAGAGATAGAGAGATAGAGAGATAGAGAGATAGAGAGAGAGAGAGAGAGAGAGAGAGAGAGAGAGAGAGACTGGCAATAGTTTCATAACTGTAGGCTGTGGTTGATGAGGAACTGATTAGTAAGTATTAAGCCAGACCGAAAGTTGACAGCTTAGTTACTGCCTGACAGCTTAGTTACTGCCTGACAGCTTAGTTACTGCCTGACAGCTTAGTTACTGCCTGACAGCTTAGTTACTGCCTGACAGCTTAGTTACTGCCTGACAGCTTAGTTACAGCTATACTACGCAGTAACATCTGTATGGCTCAACAGTTTCATAGTTTTGACTTAGTGCTTTGTGAAAGGCGATGACCAGTGAGACATGAGGGGCCCTTGATCCAGGGAACTGCAGGTGTCCTCTCAATAAATCGACTCTTGCCTCCCTTTTCCCAAACTTGTTGCATGGCCCGCCCCAACAGTTTTAGCGCTCTCCATGAGATTACGTGTTTAGACCGTCAATATGGCGGCCACAACTGTTAAAGTCACGTGACTCAACTCTGCTTTAATTATAAGCTTTATGACCTCTACGTTTGAAGGGGAAGAGCTAAACCCAATGGAGTTTGCACAGAGCCTTGATAATCACATGTGACCCAAGTAAAAGGAGGGTGGCGCTAGTTCCTCGAATCAAGAGCCCTTCGCAATGATGGGTGGAGCGGGGAAGTTATTTTATGACATCTAAACCCGTAGGGGTGAAACCTCCTGGTGAATGGGATGCCTTCAGGTTTGATCCAGAGAGAGAGAGAGAGAGAGAGAGAGAGAGAAAGTCCAGTTCCTTGAATCAAGAGCCCCTCACCAGCGTCAAGGATCCTCCCAAAAGGAATTAATTTTAGTTTTAAAAAAGGAAGCGTTAAACCTGTATGGATCACACAGCTCCATGGAAATGGGAGGCATTAAACCCTGATCCAAGGAAAGGGAGGCTAAATCCAGTGCCTGGATCAAGAGCGCCTTAGCAGCGTCAATGAGCCCCTTATTAAGATTTACTATATTGATCAAGAAAGCGTTAAACCCGTATGGATCACATAGCACCCGGGGAATGGGAGGCACCCAACTCTGAGTCAAGGAAAGGAAGGGTAAGTCCAGTTCCTTGGATCAAGAGCCCCCAGCAGCGTCAAGGAGCCTCCCTGGAGGAGGTGAAGCAGTGAAGTAAATAAGGTGGATTTACAAGGCTGGCGCTAGATGATTCTTCCAATAGTTTACCCGGGGAAAAAATCTATAAGTTAAAGGGGATTGAGGAGCGGGGAAGAGGCGGCTCGTCTTGCACGACACATAGAGTCCTCCACTCTCTCTCCTGTTCAATACTCTACCATCACGACCTGCCTTCATGTGTCCTCACTTCCACGGTGATTCCCACCTATCTCCTCCGTTTGGCGACCTCTGGAGAGACTGAGTGGGGATCTGGAGTGACTAGTGCCTCCCAGAGCCTTGACCCGTGCCTCCAGCGAGGCCAACAAGGGTATGAACGTGGTTGTAGAGCCATGTAGTGTAGAGGTTTGTTATGTTTTGGAAGTATCTGCCATCTCAAGCTACGACTCCCTTCCAGTGTCGCCAAGGTGGTGGGTTCTCCTTACCTCCTAATGTCCCCTATCCCTTCACTTATCCTCTCCCCTAGCCACCTAGATATGCACTACCCTAGCTATTTTCAGTGAAGATGAACTGTGTTTCAGGTTCCACAGATTTATTTATTTCAACCCTTTATAAAATGGGTTATAAGAACGTAATCTATGAGGGGGTTGCCGTTGCTTGGTCTTGGCAATACTGGTCTCACCCTCGTTTTCTATTGGTCCCGTGAGACGCCACATTAGGCAGCCCCGGCCACGTACGAACCAGACTACACCACTGGTCTCAGACCACTGGTGAGAATTGCCCCCTGTGATGCTCCACTTGTCTCTCCAGAGCTCCTCCTCCCGGCCCCTTTCAGAGGCTCGGAGGTAACCCCCGGGGAGGCTCTCGTTCCAAGGAATTCTATCTACCCGGTGGATCAAACCTCTCTACCTCCCATTCCACTAGAGTTATTGCCCTAACGAGTTTACAGTATCTACCTTGAATTTAAAGATAATATATAATCCTCATTTAAAGAATTTATTTTTTCGATCACTATTACATATCGTAGTCCAAAAAACTAATATTTTTTATTGCTAATTATGTCCTCTGTGAGCACAGAGGACATAATTAGCAACCTAAAGCACAGAATGAGCATTAATTAGCTGCTTTCCTCTGGATATTAATGAAGAAAGGTCATAAAAGAAGAAAAAATACAAACATGAACTGGGGAGTCCGTGAGCCTAGTTCATAAAGCCGGAGTTCGTAAACTGGTGGTTCATGAACCCCGGGTTCAGGAGCTAGGAAGAGGGCCAAGCAGCATCCCTGACGAGCTTAGCTTCTGCCTAAACAACACTTACTATCTCATTAACATAAACTACTGCCGTGTATCGTTGTCATCCAGCCGTCCAGACCTTCCATTCATCTCTCTCTCTCTCTCTCTCTCTCTCTCTCTCTCTCTCTCTCTCTCTCTTTCTCTCTCTCCTTTACTATCCTTGCGTCAAACATTGAAAATACACGATAGTTCTATATTCAGATGGAAGCAGATAGTTCTTCTCAGCTGATAGCTTTGGAGTGGACATTAAAGTCCACTGTTATCTGTCTTTCTCATGTACTCTCTCTCTCTCTCTCTCTCTCTCTCTCTTTCTCGTCGTCACCACCCTCCCATTTTCCAGGTTCGAAGGCAGCTGCTGCTGGAGTCTTATCCTGGAGGGCGACGGAGCGAGTAATGCGCCATCTATATACAAAATGGCGACACCGATGCTGAAAGGCGTACAGACCGTCGTCAAGGTGATAGAAAAAAAGGTTAGGCTGGGCCTCGCTGCCAGGTATCTGCCTCCGTATTACCATCCCTGCCTGCCCCAGAACCGAGCCATATTCCTCGGGTGTGCTTTCGCGGCCGCGAGCGAGCGTAATTCGCGAGAGAAGCGGGAGAAAAGGCGACTGGAAGTGGAGGGAAGGAAGAGTTGGCCCTTGAGCCCGTCTTGCCCGGAGGCGCCGCGAACCAGGGCCGCTAAACGATTTGCAGATTGAGCTAACTAGTGAGATGTTGCCAGTTAGCCTTTTTCCCAGGAGCTGCTCACATACTGCTGAGCAGTCAAGTGCAGGAGGTGTTTGGGGGGTAGAGAGGGAGCGTGTCTTCTTAGTCTTGTGCTGCTGCTGCTGCTGCCGCCTTTACTACTGATGATGCTGTCTTTGTTGCTGCTGTCTTTACTACTGATGATGTTGTCTCTGTTACTGCCTTTACTACTGATGATGCTGTCTTTGTTGTTGCTCCTCTTGCTGTTGATGCTGACTTTGTTGCTGCTCCTACTGCTGTCTTTGCTGTTGCTGCTTTTACTGCCGCAACTATGGGTCCTGCTTGTGTTGGTGGTGGTGCTGGTGCAACTGTGGGTCGTATTTGTGCTGCTGTTGGTGGTGCTTCTGGTGCTGATGCTGCTGTTATTGCCAATGATGGTGGTGATCCTGCTGCTGGTGTTGCATCTGTTGATGGTGGTGCTGCTGTTGCTACTGCATCTCCAGACGCTGCTGCTACCGCTACTGCTGTTTCTTGTTCCCTTCCAAACAGTTCCGCTCCTGGTTCTGCTGCTATTATATAGCCTCTCCTGCTAATCCTGCTTTTCATTCTGATGCTGTTACTCCTGCTCCTGCTAGTAACTCTTAGTTCCACTTCCCTAGCTCCTGCTTCTACCTGTTTCTTCTGCTAATCTCACTGCTGTTCCACCTTTGATGCTACAGCAACTGCCATCCTTCAGGAAAAAGCACAGACACTCACAGAGAAAATAAGAACGAGATCCACACCAGCGTTAGAGATGAGAGTTCATGGCCCCTATGGTGACTCTCTCTCCAGAACAATTGGATGACAAGGGCAGGAAATTTCACGGTGTAGATGCCTGGAACGATAATGTTGACTGATTCTAATAGAGAGGGGGATTCCCCGGCACCGAGGGGATAGAGAGAGAGAGAGAGAGAGAGAGAGAGAGAGAGAGAGAAGGGGAGGGGAGGGGAGAGGCCAGATTACTCTGATATTAGAGGCTTTATCATTCTGATAGAACCAATTTTTCTTATCGGTTCCATGGGTCGCCTGGAATCTCCCCAGCGGAATAGTGGTGAGGGGAGTTTGTTATGCCCAAAGAGGGGAGACTAAACTGTGTGTGTGTGTGTGTGTGTGTGTGTGTGCGTGTGTGTGTGTGTGTGTGTGTGTGTGTGTGTGTGTGTGTGTGTGTGTGTGTGTGTGAAACTTAGCCACATAAACATTCTGAAGCTGTGTGTATGGAGACAGTTTGCACTCTTCAGTCCTCTCCTTTTTACCATTCTGTTACACTGAACGAATACCTCCAAATATTTTTCTGTAGTTCATTTAGTTATGAGATTTCCCTCGATGCCTGTGTTTGTGTATTTGGTTAAGACATTATCCTTTATTTAATCTATTTTGATTTTAATAACAAAAAAAAAAGGCACAATACCGTGACTGGAACGATACACAAATAACCCGCACATGAAAGAGTGTGACTTCGTCAATAGTCAAAGTCGGACCGAAACGTCGTCGTAAGCTTCTCTCTTTTATGTGCGGGTTATTTGTGTATTTTGATTCTATATAATATTTCTCTATTTCGTTTGTAATATTTTTATTGCCTGGAATATTTTTTATGCCATGGTCATATCACCTCATTCTTCGCTTATCCAGCGTAAGACGTCGCATTTGGTCGCTAGTTTCGCTCTTGTTTCGCTCGATCTTAAAGCTCACTTTGCTTTTTACCCCTGTTTTACCTGTATTTAACTTCTGGATGGTGTTCCGTGAGGCATCAAACCCATTATAAATGTTTCAATACGATTTTTTTTTGTGATAAATGGTTGAGAAAACCGACAAGTTGAAGAATGAGACACTTGTCCAATATTTGGGAAACTTTACTGAGGAAATATTTGTGTGTTCAGTACAGCATATGCTGTACTGGACACACAGATTCCAGTCCCAGCCTGGAATCTGTGTTCAGTACAGCATATCACACAGATTCCAGTCCCAGCCTGGAATCTGTGTTCAGTACAGCATATCACACAGATTTCCAGTCCCAGCCTGGAATCTGTGTTCAGTACAGCATATCACACAGATTCCAGTCCCAGCCTGGAATCTGTGTTCAGTACAGCATATGCTGTACTAAACACACAGATTCCAGTCCCAGCCTGGAATCTGTGTTCAGTACAGCATATCACACAGATTCCAGTCCCAGCCTGGAATCTGTGTTCAGTACAGCATATGCTGTATTTACTTTCAAGACTGATGGGCTGAACACATGGATTCCAGACTGAGAGACCGACTACCTCAAATTCCTCCGCTTTTTCCACCGTTTCTTCTTTATATTGGACTGATAAAGCCACTGTGTGACTATCAGTTCAATACAGAGAAGATTCCCAACACAATAAGGATTCCCAAATGTTGCACAAGTGTTATGGGTGACACTATTTGCTACCGATCATCCTGGGTGACACTATTTGCTACCGATCATCCTGGGTGACACTATTTGCTACCGATCATCCTGGGTGACATTATTTACTACCGATCATCCTGGGTGACACTATTTGCTACCGATCATCCTGGGTGACATTATTTACTACCGATCATCCTGGGTGACACTATTTACTACCGATCATCCTGGGTGACACATTATTTACTACCGATCATCCTGGGTGACACTATTTACTACCGATCATCCTGGGTGACACATTATTTACTACCGATCATCCTGGGTGACACTATTTACTACCGATCATCCTGGGTGACACATTATTTACTACCGATCATCCTGGGTGACACATTATTTACTACCGATCATCCTGGGTGACACATTTACTACCGATCATCCTGGGTGACACATTTACTACCGATCATCCTGGGCGACACACTATTACCTCAGCTGCGTCTCTTGATAGTTTTGTTAATATTCCATCATGCTGAGAAACTTTCGCTTTTCTTTTTAGGTCACCCTGACTCGGCGGGATACGGCCGGTGTGTTGAAGAAAAAATTCCATCATGCTATTTTTGCTGTATTAGGCTCCAAGAGTTTCAACCCTTTCTAATTAGTCGTCTCAATGCTATTATTTAGTTAATCTTTACTCTCAGTTTGCCATTTACTCATACGAGAAGCACCACGAAAACTGCTAGGTAAGTATAATATTTGTCAGGAAACAGGACAAGTATTTCCTGACGCGGGTCTTAGTCGTTATATGATGATCCCGCAGCTAGAGTTTTTAGTCATCTGACGGAGGCCTTCCGCTGGCTTACCCGTCCATTCCTTTAAAAATGATGGTTATAATTATGATCATTTTACGAGGAATAAAAGAAATCTGGTGATAATGTGGTATAGAGCTGAGAAGGCTTAAATTAGTTTTTTTTTTTTTTTGAGATAGAAGGAAATGAAATATAAATATAACAATGCTGAAAGTGGAGTGGTAAGCCAGTGGAAGGTCTCGGTCAGATGACCAGTGGCGGGTTATATGACTTAAGTCCCGCGTCAGGAAACACTTGTCCTCTGTTTCCTTACCTAACCTGAGAGAGAGAGAGGGAGAGAGAGAGAGAGAGAGGGAAAGACGGAGAAACAGTGACAGATTGATCGATAGTGTGTGTGTGTGTGTGTGTACTCGCCTATTTGTACTCACCTATTTGTGGTTGCAGGGGTAGAGTCCTAGCTCCTGGCCCCGCCACTTCACTGGTTACTACTGGGTCCTCTCTCTCCCCGCTCCGTGAGCTTTATCATACCTCGTCTTAAAACTATGTATGGTTCCCGCCTCCACTACGTCACTTTCTAGGCTATTCCACTGCCTGACAACTCTATGACTGAAGAAATACTTCCTAACATCCCTTTGACTCATCTGACTCTTCAACTTCGAATTGTGACCTCTTGTTTCTGTGTCCCCTCCCTGGAACATCCTGTGTGTGTAGGGATGCGTGTGTGTGAGGGATCTGTGTGAGGGATCTGTGTGGGGGATGTGTGTGTGTGGGGGATGTGTGTGTGTGTGGGGATGTGTGTGTGGGGGGATGTGTGTACTCACCTAGTTGAGGTTGCGGGGGTCGAGTCCGAGCTCCTGGCCCCGTGTGTGTGTGTGTGTGTGTGTGTGTGTGTGTGTGTGTGTGTGTGTGTGTGGATGTGTGTGTACTCACCTAGTTGTACTCACCTAGTTGAGGTTGCGGGGGTCGAGTCCGAGTTCCTGGCCCCGCCTCTTCACTGATCGCTACTAGGTCACTCTCCCTGAGCCGTGAGCTTTATCATACCTCTGCTTAAAGCTATGTATGGATCCTGCTTCCACTACATCGCTTCCCAAACTATTCCACTTACTGACTACTCTGTGGCTGAAGAAATACTTCCTAACATCCCTGTGATTCATCTGTGTCTTCAACTTCCAACTGTGTCCCCTTGTTACTGTGTCCAATCTCTGGAACATCCTGTCTTTGTCCACCTTGTCAATTCCTCTCAGTATTTTGTATGTCGTTATCATGTCCCCCTATCTCTCCTGTCCTCCAGTGTCGTCAGGTTGATTTCCCTTAACCTCTCCTCGTAGGACATACCTCTTAGCTCTGGGACTAGTCTTGTTGCAAACCTTTGAACTTTCTCTAATTTCTTTACGTGCTTGGGTAGGTGTGGATTCCAAACTGGTGCCGCATACTCCAATATGGGCCTAACGTACACGGTGTACAGGGTCCTGAACGATTCCTTATTAAGATGTCGGAATGCTGTTCTGAGGTTTGCTAGGCGCCCATATGCTGCAGCAGTTATTTGGTTGATGTGCGCTTCAGGAGATGTGACTGGTGTTATACTCACCCCAAGATCTTTTTCCTTGAGTGAGGTTTGTAGTCTCTGGCCCCCTAGACTGTACTCCGTCTGCGGTCTTCTTTGCCCTTCCCCAATCTTCATGAATTTGCACTTCGTGGGATTGAACTCCAGGAGCCAATTGCTGGACCAGGTCTGCAGCCTGTTCAGATCCCTTTGTAGTTCTGCCTGGTCTTCGATCGAGTGAATTCTTCTCATCAACTTCACGTCATCTGCAAACAGGGACACCTCAGAGTCTATTCCTTCCTTCCGTGTGGATGTGTGTGTGTGTGGGGATGTGTGTATGGGGGGATGTGTGTGTGGGGGGATGTGTGTGTGAGGGGGATGTGTGTGTGAGGGGGATGTGTGTGTGGGGGCTGTGTGTGTGTTGGGGGGCTGTGTGTGTGTGTGGTGAGGTGTGTGTGTGTGTGTGTGTGTGTGTGTGTGGCGATGTGTGTGTGTGGGGATGTGTGTGTGTGTGTGTGTGTGTGTGTGTGTGTGTGTGTGTGTGTGTGTGTGTGTGTGTGTGTGGGGATGTGGATGTGTGTGTGTGGGAATGTGGATTCGTGTGCGGGGATGTGTGTGCGCGGGGATGTGTGTGTATGTGGGGATGTGTGGGGATGTGTGTGTATGTGGGGATGTGTGTGTGTGTGTGGGGATGTGTGTGTGTGTGGGGGGGGAGGATGTGTTTGTGGGGGATGTGTGTGGGGTGATGTGTGTGTGGGGGGAATGTGTGTGTGGGGGGAATGTGTGTGTGGGGGGAATGTGTGTGTGGGGGGATGTGTGGGGGGATGTGTGTGTGGGGGGATGTGTGTGTGGGTGGATGTGTGTGTGTGGGGGGGATGTGTGTGTGTGGGGATTGTGTGGGGGATATGCGTGTGTGGGGATGTGTGTGAGGGGATGTGTGTGTGTGGGGGGATGTGTGTGTGTGTGGGGGATGTGTGTGTGTGTGGGGGATGTGTGTGTGTGGGGGGGATGTGTGTGGGGGATGTGTGTGTGGGGGGGATGTGTGTGTGGGGGGGATGTGTGTGTGTGAGGATGTGTGTGTGTGGGGATGTGTGTGTGGGGATGTGTGTGTGGGGATGTGTGTGTGGGGATGTGTGTGTGTGTGTGTGTGTGTGGATGTGTGTGTGTGTGGGGATGTGTGTGGGGGGATGTGTGTGTGTGTGTGTGGGGGGATGTGTGTGTGTGTGGGGGGATGTGTGTGTGTGTGGGGGATGTGTGTGTGGGGGGATGTGTGAGGGATGTGTGTGGGGGATGTGTGTGTGTGAGGGATGTGTGTGGGGGGGATGCGCGTGTGGGGGATGTGTGTGTGGGGGATGTGTGTGTGGGGGGATGTGTGTGTGTGGGGGGATATGTGTGTGTGTGGGGGGATATGTGTGTGTGTGGGGATGTGTGTGTGGGGGATGTGTGTGTGGGGGGATGTGTGTGTGTGGGGGGACGTGTGTGTGTGTGGGGGGATGTGTGTGTGGGGGGATGTGTGTGTGTGTGGGGGATGTGTGTGTGTGTGGCGGGGATGTGTGTGTGATGGAGGTGTGTGTGTGTGTGTGTGTGTGTGTGTGTGTGTGTGTGTGTGTGTGTGTGTGTGTGTGTGTGTGTGTGTGTGTGTGTGTGTGTAGCATATGGTACCTCCCTTCCTCCATCGAAGTCATGATGAGCTAGAGGGGAGGGAGGTAATGGAGGGAAAGATGGCTTCAAGTACCTCTCTGTCTCTCTCCGGAGGAGCAGAGAAAGAGAGAGAAATAGAGACAGCGATAGACAGACAGAGATAATAGCAGCAGTGACTGTTTCCTTTTCAAAATGAGATATTTATATATATATATATATATATATATATATATATATATATATATATATATATATATATATATATATATATATATATATATATATATATATATATATATATATATATGTATATATGTGATATGATGTAGGGCGAGATGACAGTAGTTTGTTGGATTATGTATTGGTAGATAAAAGACTGTTGAGTAGACTTCAGGATGTACATGTTTATAGAGGGGCCACAGATATATCAGATCACTTTCTAGTTGTAGCTACACTGAGAGTAAAAGGTAGATGGGATACAAGGAGAATAGAAGCATCAGGGAAGAGAGAGGTGAAGGTTTATAAACTAAAAGAGGAGGCAGTTAGGGTAAGATATAAACAGCTATTGGAGGATAGATGGGCTAATGAGAGCATAGGCAATGGGGTCGAAGAGGTATAGGGTAGGTTTAAAAATGTAGTGTTAGAGTGTTCAGCAGAAGTTTGTGGTTACAGGAAAGTGGGTGCGGGAGGGAAGAGGAGCGATTGGTGGAATGATGATGTAAAGAGAGTAGTAAGAGAGAAAAAGTTAGCATATGAGAAGTTTTTACAAAGTAGAAGTGATGCAAGGAGGGAAGAGTATATGGAGAAAAAGAGAGAGGTTAAGAGAGTGGTGAAGCAATGTAAAAAGAGAGCAAATGAGAGAGTGGGTGAGATGTTATCAACAAATTTTGTTGAAAATAAGAAAAAGTTTTGGAGTGAGATTAACAAGTTAAGAAAGCCTAGAGAACAAATGAATTTGTCAGTTAAAAATAGAAGAGGAGAGTTATTAAATGGAGAGTTAGAGGTATTGGGAAGATGGAGGGAATATTTTGAGGAATTGTTAAATGTTGATGAAGATAGGGAAGCTGTGATTTCGTGTAAAGGACAAGGAGGAATAACATCTTGTAGGAGTGAGGAAGAGCCAGTTGTGAGTGTGGGGGAAGTTCGTGAGGCAGTAGGTAAAATGAAAGGGGGTAAGGCAGCCGGGATTGATGGGATAAAGGTAGAAATGTTAAAAGCAGGTGGGGATATAGTTTTGGAGTGGTTGGTGCAATTATTTAATAAATGTATGGAAGAGGGTAAGGTACCTAGGGATTGGCAGAGAGCATGCATAGTTCCTTTGTATAAAGGCAAAGGGGATAAAAGAGAGTGCAAAAATTATAGGGGGATAAGTCTGCTGAGTATACCTGGTAAAGTGTATGGTAGAGTTATTATTGAAAGAATTAAGAGTAAGACGGAGAATAGGATAGCAGATGAACAAGGAGGCTTTAGGAAAGGTAGGGGGTGTGTGGACCAGGTGTTTACAGTGAAACATATAAGTGAACAGTATTTAGATAAGGCTAAAGAGGTCTTTGTGGCATTTATGGATTTGGAAAAGGCGTCTGACAGGGTGGATAGGGGGGCAATGTGGCAGATATTGCAAGTGTATGGTGTAGGAGGTAGGTTACTGAAAGCAGTGAAGAGTTTTTACGAGGATAGTGAGGCTCAAGTTAGAGTATGTAGGAAAGAGGGAAATTATTTCCCAGTAAAAGTAGGCCTTAGACAAGGATGTGTGATGTCACCGTGGTTGTTTAATATACTTATAGATGGGGTTGTAAGAGAAGTAAATGCGAGGGTCTTGACAAGAGGCGTGGAGTTAAAAGATAAAGAATCACACACAAAGTGGGAGTTGTCACAGCTGCTCTTTGCTGATGACACTGTGCTCTTGGGAGATTCTGAAGAGAAGTTGCAGAGATTGGTAGATGAATTTGGTTGGGTGTGCAAAAGAAGAAAATTAAAGGTGAATACAGGAAAGAGTAAGGTTATGAGGATAACAAAAAGATTAGGTGATGAAAGATTGAATATCAGATTGGAGGGAGAATGTATGGAGGAGGTGAATGTATTCAGATATTTGGGAGTGGACGTGTCAGCGGATGGGTCTATGAAAGATGAGGTGAATCATAGAATTGATGAGGGAAAAAGAGTGAGTGGTGCACTTAGGAGTCTGTGGAGACAAAGAACTTTGTCCTTGGAGGCAAAGAGGGGAATGTATGAGAGTATAGTTTTACCAACGCTCTTATATGGGTGTGAAGCATGGGTGATGAATGTTGCAGCGAGGAGAAGGCTGGAGGCAGTGGAGATGTCATGTCTGAGGGCAATGTGTGGTGTGAATATAATGCAGAGAATTCGTAGTTTGGAAGTTAGGAAGAGGTGCGGGATTACCAAAACTGTTGTCCAGAGGGCTGAGGAAGGGTTGTTGAGGTGGTTCGGACATGTAGAGAGAATGGAGCGAAACAGAATGACTTCAAGAGTGTATCAGTCTGTAGTGGAAGGAAGGCGGGGTAGGGGTCGGCCTAGGAAAGGTTGGAGAGAGGGGGTAAAGGAGGTTTTGTGTGCGAGGGGCTTGGACTTCCAGCAGGTATGCGTGAGCGTGTTTGATAGGAGTGAATGGAGACAAATGGTTTTTAATACTTGACGTGCTGTTGGAGTGTGAGCAAAGTAACATTTATGAAGGGATTCAGGGAAACCGGCAGGCCGGACTTGAGTCCTGGAGATGGGAAGTACAGTGCCTGCACTCTGAAGGAGGGGTGTTAATGTTGCAGTTTAAAAACTGTAGTGTAAAGCACCCTTCTGGCAAGACAGTGATGGAGTGAATGATGGTGAAAGTTTTTCTTTTTCGGGCCACCCTGCCTTGGTGGGAATCGGCCAATGTGATAAAAAAAAAAATAATATATATATATATATATATATATATATATATATATATATATATATATATATATATATATATATATATATATATATATTATATATGTATATGCTATTTCCTGATAATTGCCTTGTCACATTCGTTACCATGCTACTACAATATCAGTTCTCGTGAGCTAGCTGTCTCTCTGGCTGTGGATATTGGTGTGCCCAGGGTCACCTCCTGCCTCCTGCCTCATTCCAGCAAAGGCGCTTAATGTGATCGTATTTGTTTGGACCTCTTCCTCTTTTTCTGCAACATTGCAAGCTCCTGGTGTGTTGATTGCAACGCAACAGGCCTGAAGCTATCATTCAGCTCCTCCCGTGGATATTTTGCATCTTTTATCGCTTACTCGCTTTTTTTGCGTCTTCAATCTTAATTTTTATAAGCAACGGCCATTTCTCTGAGTAAGGAGAGTGAAAATTTGTATACAATAAATCTGCTAAAATCTCTCTCAAAAATTGCAAAAAAAATGTATATATCATCGATGTTAAGTGACAGTAAATAAATTTAAGCTGCACTAAAATAGATTAGGAAGAATTATGTAGGTATGGAGGCCTGGTCACAGACCGGGCCGCGGGGGCGTTGACCCCCGGAACTCTCTCCAGGTAAACTCCAGGTATGGTCTTTATGACATCTGGAAGAGAATATTTATCCCCAGCATGGTGGGTAGCAGCCCCAGTATGGTGGGTAGCAGCCCCAGCATGGTGGGTAGCAGCCCCAGCATGGTGGGTAGCAGCCCCAGCATGGTGGGTAGCAGCCCCAGCATGGTGGGTAGCAGCCCCAGCATGGTGGGTAGTAGCCCCAGCATGGTGGGTAGCAGCCCCAGCATGGTGGGTAGTAGCCCCAGCATGGTGGGTAGCAACCCCAGCATGGTGGGTAGCAACCCCAGCATGGTGGGTAGCAACCCCAGCATGGTGGGTAGCAACCCCAGCATGGTGGGTAGCAACCCCTGAATGGTGGGTAACAACCCCTGCATGGTGCGTAACCCCTGCATGGTGGGTAGCAACCCCAGCATGGTGGGTAGTAACCCCAGCATGGTGGGTAGCAACCCCAGCATGGTGGGTAGCAACCCCAGCATGGTGGGTAGCAATCCCAGCATGGTGGGTAGTAGCCCCAGCATGGTGGGTAGCAACCCCAGCATGGTGGGTAGCAACCCCAGCATGGTGGGTAGCAGCCCCAGCATGGTGGGTAGCAGCCCCAGCATGGTGGGTAGCAACCCCAGCATGGTGGGTAGCAACCCCAGCATGGTGGGTAGCAACCCCAGCATGGTGGGTAGCAACCCCAGCATGGTGGGTAGCAGCCCCAGCATGGTGGGTAGCAACCCCAGCATGGTGGGTAGCAACCCCAGCATGGTGGGTAGCAACCCCAGCATGGTGGGTAGCAACCCCAGCATGGTGAGTAGCAACCCCAGCATGGTGAGTAGCAACCCCAGCATGGTGGGTAGCAACCCCAGCATGGTGGGTAGCAACCCCA
This sequence comes from Cherax quadricarinatus, assembly GCF_038502225.1. NCBI lineage: Eukaryota > Metazoa > Arthropoda > Malacostraca > Decapoda > Parastacidae > Cherax > Cherax quadricarinatus. The sequence goes on along the minus strand of NC_091371.1, from coordinate 3,354,703 downwards.
GCATGGTGGGTAGCAACCCCAGCATGGTGGGTAGCAACCCCAGCATGGTGGGTAGCAACCCCAGCATGGTGGGTAGCAACCCCAGCATGGTGGGTAGCAACCCCAGCATGGTGGGTAGCAACCCCAGCATGGTAGGTAGCAACCCCAGCATGGTGGGTAGCAGCCCCAGCATGGTGTGTAGCAACCCCAGCATGGTGGGTAGCAACCCCAGCATGGTGGGTAGCAACCCCAGCATGGTGGGTAGCAGCCCCAGCATGGTGGGTAGCAACCCCAGCATGGTGGGTAGCAACCCCAGCATGGTGGGTAGCAACCCCAGCATGGTGGGTAGCAACCCCAGCATGGTGGGTAGCAGCCCCAGCATGGTGGGTAGCAACCCCAGCATGGTGGGTAGCAGCCCCAGCATGGTGGGTAGCAACCCCAGCATGGTGGGTAGCAACCCCAGCATGGTGGGTAGCAGCCCCAGCATGGTGGGTAGCAACCCCAGCATGGTGGGTAGCAACCCCAGCATGGTGGGTAGCAACCCCAGCATGGTGGGTAGCAACCCCAGCATGGTGGGTAGCAGCCCCAGCATGGTGGGTAGCAACCCCAGCATGGTGGGTAGCAGCCCCAGCATGGTGGGTAGCAACCCCAGCATGGTGGGTAGCAACCCCAGCATGGTGGGTAGCAGCCCCAGCATGGTGGGTAGCAACCCCAGCATGGTGGGTAGCAACCCCAGCATGGTGGGTAGCAACCCCAGCATGGTGGGTAGCAACCCCAGCATGGTGGGTAGCAGCCCCAGCATGGTGGGTAGCAACCCCAGCATGGTGGGTAGCAACCCCAGCATGGTGGGTAGCAACCCCACCATGGTGGGTAGCAACCCCAGCATGGTGGGTAGCAACCCCAGCATGGTGGGTAGCAACCCCAGCATGGTGGATAATGTGCCGCCGCGCTCTGGTTCAATATTCCTCGGCCTGATATGATAAAAATGCAAAGACCTTCGTTGAGAGTCTGGGAGAAAGATACAAGTTCAGTTTAGGACATTTATTGGAGGAAACGTTTTGCCACTTGCGTATTCTTCAGTCCCAATGAAGCCGCCACTAGTGGCGAAACGTTTCCTCTCATCTCCTGAACTCTAAATACGTGTCTTTTTCCACATCTTGTGGGTATTACCAGACCAGTTTGCAGTGTCTGGGAGACCACGAAAATCCCGGTGATCTGGTCCAGTTTGCAGTGCCTGGGAGACCGTGAAGATCCCGGTGATCTGGTCCAGTTTGCAGTGTCTGGGAGACCGTGAAGATCCCGGTGATCTGGTCCAGTTTGCAGTGCCTGGGAGACCGTGAAGATCCCGGTGATCTGGTCCAGTTTGCAGTGCCTGGGAGACCGTGAAGATCCCGGTGATCTGGTCCAGTTTGCAGTGTCTGGGAGACCGTGAAGATCCCGGTGATCTGGTCCAGTTTGCAGTGTCTGGGAGACCGTGAAGATCCCGGTGATCTGGTCCAGTTTGCAGTGTCTGGGAGACCGTGAAGATCCCGGTGATCTGGTCCAGTTTGCAGTGTCTGGGAGACCGTGAAGATCCCGGTGATCTGGTCCAGTTTGCAGTGTCTGGGAGACCGTGAAGATCCCGGTGATCTGGTCCAGTTTGCAGTGTCTGGGAGACCGTGAAGATCCCGGTGATCTGGTCCAGTTTGCAGTGTCTGGGAGACCGTGAAGATCCCGGTGATCTGGTCCAGTTTGCAGTGTCTGGGAGACCGTGAAGATCCCGGTGATCTGGTCCAGTTTGCAGTGTCTGGGAGACCGTGAAGATCCCGGTGATCTGGTCCAGTTTGCAGTGTCTGGGAGACCGTGAAGATCCCGGTGATCTGGTCCAGTTTGCAGTGTCTGGGAGACCGTGAAGATCCCGGTGATCTGGTCCAGTTTGCAGTGTCTGGGAGACCGTGAAGATCCCGGTGATCTGGTCCAGTTTGCAGTGTCTGGGAGACCGTGAAGATCCCGGTGATCTGGTCCAGTTTGCAGTGTCTGGGAGACCGTGAAGATCCCGGTGATCTGGTCCAGTTTGCAGTGTCTGGGAGACCGTGAAGATCCCGGTGATCTGGTCCAGTTTGCAGTGTCTGGGAGACCGTGAAGATCCCGGTGATCTGGTCCAGTTTGCAGTGTCTGGGAGACCGTGAAGATCCCGGTGATCTGGTCCAGTTTGCAGTGTCTGGGAGACCGTGAAGATCCCGGTGATCTGGTCCAGTTTGCAGTGTCTGGGAGACCGTGAAGATCCCGGTGATCTGGTCCAGTTTGCAGTGTCTGGGAGACCGTGAAGATCCCGGTGATCTGGTCCAGTTTGCAGTGTCTGGGAGACCGTGAAGATCCCGGTGATCTGGTCCAGTTTGCAGTGTCTGGGAGACCGTGAAGATCCCGGTGATCTGGTCCAGTTTGCAGTGTCTGGGAGACCGTGAAGATCCCGGTGATCTGGTCCAGTTTGCAGTGTCTGGGAGACCGTGAAGATCCCGGTGATCTGGTCCAGTTTGCAGTGTCTGGGAGACCGTGAAGATCCCGGTGATCTGGTCCAGTTTGCAGTGTCTGGGAGACCGTGAAGATCCCGGTGATCTGGTCCAGTTTGCAGTGTCTGGGAGACCGTGAAGATCCCGGTGATCTGGTCCAGTTTGCAGTGTCTGGGAGACCGTGAAGATCCCGGTGATCTGGTCCAGTTTGCAGTGTCTGGGAGACCGTGAAGATCCCGGTGATCTGGTCCAGTTTGCAGTGTCTGGGAGACCGTGAAGATCCCGGTGATCTGGTCCAGTTTGCAGTGCCTGGGAGACCGTGAAGATCCCGGTGATCTGGTCCAGTTTGCAGTGCCTGGGAGACCGTGAAGATCCCGGTGATCTGGTCCAGTTTGCAGTGCCTGGGAGACCGTGAAGATCCCGGTGATCTGGTCCAGTTTGCAGTGTCTGGGAGACCGTGAAGATCCCGGTGATCTGGTCCAGTTTGCAGTGTCTGGGAGACCGTGAAGATCCCGGTGATCTGGTCCAGTTTGCAGTGTCTGGGAGACCGTGAAGATCCCGGTGATCTGGTCCAGTTTGCAGTGTCTGGGAGACCGTGAAGATCCCGGTGATCTGGTCCAGTTTGCAGTGTCTGGGAGACCGTGAAGATCCCGGTGATCTGGTCCAGTTTGCAGTGTCTGGGAGACCGTGAAGATCCCGGTGATCTGGTCCAGTTTGCAGTGTCTGGGAGACCGTGAAGATCCCGGTGATCTGGTCCAGTTTGCAGTGTCTGGGAGACCGTGAAGATCCCGGTGATCTGGTCCAGTTTGCAGTGTCTGGGAGACCGTGAAGATCCCGGTGATCTGGTCCAGTTTGCAGTGTCTGGGAGACCGTGAAGATCCCGGTGATCTGGTCCAGTTTGCAGTGTCTGGGAGACCGTGAAGATCCCGGTGATCTGGTCCAGTTTGCAGTGTCTGGGAGACCGTGAAGATCCCGGTGATCTGGTCCAGTTTGCAGTGTCTGGGAGACCGTGAAGATCCCGGTGATCTGGTCCAGTTTGCAGTGTCTGGGAGACCGTGAAGATCCCGGTGATCTGGTCCAGTTTGCAGTGTCTGGGAGACCGTGAAGATCCCGGTGATCTGGTCCAGTTTGCAGTGTCTGGGAGACCGTGAAGATCCCGGTGATCTGGTCCAGTTTGCAGTGTCTGGGAGACCGTGAAGATCCCGGTGATCTGGTCCAGTTTGCAGTGTCTGGGAGACCGTGAAGATCCCGGTGATCTGGTCCAGTTTGCAGTGTCTGGGAGACCGTGAAGATCCCGGTGATCTGGTCCAGTTTGCAGTGTCTGGGAGACCGTGAAGATCCCGGTGATCTGGTCCAGTTTGCAGTGTCTGGGAGACCGTGAAGATCCCGGTGATCTGGTCCAGTTTGCAGTGTCTGGGAGACCGTGAAGATCCCGGTGATCTGGTCCAGTTTGCAGTGTCTGGGAGACCGTGAAGATCCCGGTGATCTGGTCCAGTTTGCAGTGTCTGGGAGACCGTGAAGATCCCGGTGATCTGGTCCAGTTTGCAGTGTCTGGGGGACCGTGAAGATCCCGGTGATCTGGTCCAGTTTGCAGTGTCTGGGAGACCGTGAAGATCCCGGTGATCTGGTCCAGTTTGCAGTGTCTGGGAGACCGTGAAGATCCCGGTGATCTGGTCCAGTTTGCAGTGTCTGGGAGACCGTGAAGATCCCGGTGATCTGGTCCAGTTTGCAGTGTCTGGGAGACCGTGAAGATCCCGGTGATCTGGTCCAGTTTGCAGTGTCTGGGAGACCGTGAAGATCCCGGTGATCTGGTCCAGTTTGCAGTGTCTGGGAGACCGTGAAGATCCCGGTGATCTGGTCCAGTTTGCAGTGTCTGGGAGACCGTGAAGATCCCGGTGATCTGGTCCAGTTTGCAGTGTCTGGGAGACCGTGAAGATCCCGGTGATCTGGTCCAGTTTGCAGTGTCTGGGAGACCGTGAAGATCCCGGTGATCTGGTCCAGTTTGCAGTGTCTGGGAGACCGTGAAGATCCCGGTGATCTGGTCTTGATCATCGAGGCGGCGTTGGAAATCTTCGTTATTTCGGTTTCTGTGACTAATTCGTTCTGGTCTTCTATCAAATTCCGCATGTCTACCTGAAGGGTAGTCCGGGGATCAACGCCCCCGTGGCCCGGTCCACGACCAGGTGGATCAGGACCTAATCAATCCCGGTGGATCAGGGCCTAATCAACTAGACTGTTACTGCTGGCCGTGCGTAGTCCAACGTATGAAGCACAGCCCAACTGATCCGGCACTGACTTTAGGTATCTGTCCAGCTCCCTCTTGAAGACAACCAGGGGTCTATTGGTAATTCCCCTTATGACTGGTGGGAGGCTGTTGAACAGTCTTGGGCCCTGGACACTTACGGTGTTTTCTCTTTGTGCAAAGGTTCTTCGCCTTAGTAGCGGTGATCGAATCTCAAAATCAAGGTCTTGGAGAGCCATCATAGCCGTGATAGGGACTAAGTTGTCGACCTCATCATCGCTGCAGCAGTCAGCAATGAGGCGTCATTAGCAGTGAGCAGGCTGGCCAGTTTCACCAGCAAGGTGTTCCTCAGGACGGTGCCGAGAGTCTACTTCATGTCAATGGTCCCCCAACAAAGTGATTTTATCTTCACTCGATGCGACTTCACGGTAGGAGGAAGGAAAAGGTTCCCAACCCCAACGGGAATCGAAGGGAGAAGCATAATGATATATCTGCTGTGTCCTCGCTGCGTTCTCGCTGCGTCCTCGCTCAAATGAGGAAATACGAGCAAAATGATATCTCTTTTCCGTTTTTCTTTTAAACAGAGCCTTAAGTGATACCTCTTTTGTGTTTTCTTGAAACAGAGTTGACAATGTGTTTGGTAAAAGGAACTAAGTGCAGCTAATGCAACATTTTATTGTGGCAACGTTTCGCTCTCCAGGAGCTTTATCAAGCCGTCTGTCAAACCAATAACGGCTTGACAAAGCTCCTTTTACCTAACAGGTAAATACCTCAGGTCATTTCAAAGCCCAAGAGTCAACTAACATCCAGGTACAGGTACCTACTTACTGCTAAGTAAACAGGAACAACAGTTGTAAGGAACGTGAATAAAATACATATAGATAACTATCCGAATCCGTCGGTTTCCTGTATACCTTAAAAATATGTATATTTCTATCCCCTCAGCATACTAGTGTATCCCAAATTAGGTGACGGATATTTTCCTCTTAATAAAGATACCTAACTCTTACACATGTGTCTTACTTATCAACTTGTCGGTATTGGATACCATTATCCTGGGATACAGGAAAACCCGGATTCCTTTCAGTTACACTTAAGAGGAACTCAAGTAAACAAAGAATCTACGTCAAAACTATCATTCTATTTCCCAGGTTTACATTTTTATATTTTTAAAAAGAAATCCGTTTCAATAGCTGCAAACGCGAAAAGAATAGCAAATCACTGGAATAGCAAAGATGCTAGTCACGAGGTAATGCAACACACATTGAGTCTAGTAGATATTAAAGGTCTTGACGGAATGCTGATTTCGTGTCTTGGGCGGAAATACGTCAAGTTATGCTTGGATAGAAGGCAACTAAATTGTTATGCAAATCAGGAGAACCGCGCAAAAAATAATCTTGGCGTTGTAGGTGCGTTACTTTCTGTTTAAAGATCTGGACGAAGTTCAGCATACGTCTGAGAATCAATTAGGATATAGCGGATTTTGCTTTGAGAATCCAGATAATTTAACTTAGCCACATTATTCCCTTTATCGCTTTTAGTAATAGTGATAATTCCATTTTCGATGTTTGTAAAAATAGCACTAAGAAGGTGTCCCTTGACGTCACTAACGTCCTGCTTGTTACAACTTATTTAGCTGGACCAGTGGTTAAGGGGACAGGATCTAAACACGTGTTAAAATGTATGCCCAAAATTCTGGTGCTTTGTGTTTCTTTATACGATTTTTCTTGCTATTTTCTTGTTGTCTTACATGCAATTACGTTTATCATTGTCCTGCGAGTTTATGGACTCACTTGCCATGGGTTAAACCCCACCCGTTCCCTGGTCTGATCAAAACGGAGATGGTGCAAGGGGACAGAAAAGAGGATAAACCATGACTCACGATACATGAAAATCATCTCAAGAAGACTAATTAAACACTACCCCTGAACAAATGTATCCCACTGAGGTGTTTCACAGTGTAACTGGCTCATCACCTTCGTAACGTTGTAGACTACCGAGCTGAACACTTCTCCAGCCTGAGGGACTGACCACCTCGAAACTACTTCAAGGCTGATGGACTGATCATCTTTACCGCTCCACTGATACTGTTGTCTTTAGTCAGATCTTCATTCGACTGACGAAGCCTACTGTTACATGCGAAGCGTTCGGAGATCTCGGATACCTCAGTGTCGAGCATGTGTCTTAAGCATCCTAGTGCTGCAGCACTAGGATGCTTAAGACACTGCAGCACTAAGATGCTACAGCACTAGGATGCTACAGCACTAGGATGCTACAGCACTAGGATGCTACAGCACTAGGATGCTACAGCACTAGGATGCTGCAGCACTAGGATGCTACAGCACTAAGATGCTGCAGCACTAGGATGCTACAGCACTAAGATGCTGCAGCACTAGGATGCTTAAGACACTGCAGCACTAAGATGCTACAGCACTAGGATGCTACAGCACTAGGATGCTACAGCACTAGGATGCTACAGCACTAAGATGCTGCAGCACTAGGATGCTACAGCACTAGGATGCTACAGCACTAGGATGCTACAGCACTAAGATGCTGCAGCACTAGGATGCTACAGCACTAGGATGCTGCGGCACTAGGATGCTACAGCACTAGGATGCTGCGGCACTAGGATGCTACAGCACTAGGATGCTACAGCACTAGGATGCTGCGGCACTAGGATGCTGCAGCACTAGGATGCTGCATGATGATACCTTTGTGTTACGTCTATTTTGTATCTTTGGTAAGTTCATTATTGTAATAATGTTGGTAGAATTACCGACAATATGTTAGGTAATAGGACACAAGTGCAACTAATGCGACATTATTATCGTGGCAACGTTTCGCTCTCCAGGAGGTCTGTCAAGCCGTTTGTTAAGCCAGTAAAGGCTTGATAAAGTTCCTGTACAACACGTGTACAAAACCCAGCAACCTCGTTAACACTCATTGAGCACGCGGAAAAAAAATCTCTAAATTCACTGAACTCGCACATATATCGTAAAAGGTTTTTATCTGAGTCGGTGTCAGTGTTAGGTTAGCAGGACTCGAGTCCTGGAGGTGGAAAGTTCAGTGCCGGCTCTCTGAAGGATCGGCGGGGATCACGCAGTTCGCTGGGTCGTTTAAAATTGGTCTCCACGCTTCTGGTGAAACAGATATTAAATGAATGATGTCAGAGATGTTTCCTTTTTTTTTTTTTTTTTTTTTTTTTGAAGGGGTCACTACCTCGGTTAGAGGCGGTCAGTGTGTCAGATTTAAGGAGGAACACTGCAGCAGGCCTACTGGCTCATACTAGGTACGTTTTCTCAAACCTAAACTAACAAATATTCGCCCAATCCACTTTCAATGCTACCGATTAAATCTTTAAAGACAATAATAGACGCGGAAACGTACTGTAACTTCATTAGCTACGTAAGGTGTTAAACGACCGTGGATCCGTTAGTGCAAGGAGTAGTGTAGGCTCGATCCTCTGTTCTATAACAGCGCGGCAAATGCGCACCATGCACACAGTTTGCAACCAGAAACAGTGGAGCATCGAGACTCCTAAAATGGTTATATTATCATCCATAATTTTTAAAGGGAGGGCCGGTAAGCCAGCGGAAGGCCTCTGTCAGATGACTAAAAGCTCCAGCTGTGGGTCATCATATGACTGAGACCCGCATCAGGAAATCTCTTGTCCTGTTTCCTGACAAACATCATACCTACCCACCGAGGCTCCTACAGTCTTACCTTCCTTCCCCTTCCCTCGTTTCACGGTTTTTTCCCCGTCTCTCCTTTCATTTTCTTGCCTCTCTTCTTCTTCCTCGCCGCCTTAACTGCTCGGGGTCAATTTCCAGCTACAAGAAAACCTTCCCACCGAGGTCATTCGAAGTCCATCCCGCCATGACCTCGTAAACGTGTAGTTGATGATCCTTTTATGACCCTTGTTCGTGACCCGTGGTGGAGGTGGTGGGGGTTAGGATGGGGTGGAGGTGATGGTAGTGGAGAGGATGGTGGTAATAGTGATTGGGTGGGAAGAGGGATGGCGGTGGTGATGGGGTGGGGGTGGTGGGGGTGTGGGAAGTAGTGGTAGTGGGGGAGGGGTATTTTGTGTGTTGTGGTAGATGGTGGTGGAAAGGTGGTAGAGGACTTGTAATAATCAAAGTGACATAAAGATAACAGTACCGCCCACTGTAAGCTCCGACTCACCCACCCGCCCAGTGTTAGCTCCAATCCCTCCCCTCACCCGCCCACTCTTACCCCAAAATTCCCCTCACCAGCCCACTGTCAGTTCAGACCCTCCCCCGGCCCATCAGACCCCCACTTGCCGACTTCCTAAATCAATATAGACCATCCAGAGATGTAGCGATTCCCAAGTGATAGTAACTCCAGCTCTGCTGGAACTCTGAAGTTGCCGTAGCTGCTGAACCATTCAAAAATAAACAGTTATATCTTCATTGCCCTACTGACGTTTCTCTCAAACTAACACATTTCAACACCTTGTAAGGGATCCATCCTTCGTGATGGAGTGTGACAGATTTTGTTCCCACTGTAAATATCGTATAGAATATGATAGAAGCGCGCTGCTGATGTATCCATTTTTCTGGAAAAGCTCAATCTATATCACTCTGCCCAAGGAACTCCTTGTAACTCTTCTTCGGGGACTCTAGGGCAAGTCTCAGGTCCGCGAAATCTCCAGTTCTCGATTCTATCCTTGATGACACAAGACTGAATGGTCTGGAAGGTACGAAAAGATGGCGAAATAGTAATTGTTCCAGATTATGGAGCAGAGCTCTTCAGGCTGAGGGACTGACCACCTCAAAACCACGTCTTCCAGGGTGATGGACTGATTACACCGTCACTTCTCTATTGTTTTTGTTGCCTCTGTATTCGACTCAAGAAAGCAACTGTGCAGGCAATACGTGTGTCTTACGTATCATTTTCATTAACACATCGGCCGTCTCCCACCAAGGCAGGGTGGCCCGAAAAAGAAAAACTTTCATCATTCACTCCATCACTGTCTTGCCAGAGGCATCCTTCAGTGCTAACACAGTACTGAATACCATTATATTCACTAAGTAGAATAAAGCTACAGAAGAGTGAGACTATTTGGGCAAGTTTCTATTGACAAGTGAGCTTTTACAAGTCACCTCTGACCTCATCTACGAGCTAAACCTATTCTAATTAAAAGCTTATTCTGCTCCGAGTATCGACGTGCTTGTAGAAATGGTATAAAAAGACACGTGAGCAAACACTTGGACATATTTATCAGAAAACTTTTCGGTCCCGGGATCTTGATCACTTCTAACACACACAGGTTTAAAAGATAATATATGTAGACGGAGAGTGAGTTGTATCTATTACCAAGGTTTATGCCATACTGGTTTTAGAAATAGTACGATATTTACATGGTAATGTAAATCTGCAAGTGCCAGACAACACAGCAACAGCTCCACACAGATCAAAGGAATGAGAAACCTGATTAATACTCTCTGATGCCACTACTACTACCAGTACAGTCGTATATACACAGTATACTACGACCCCAGAGAGTTGATGGCACAAGTACCACATGGACAATACAGTTCTAGAGGTCAAAATTACTTATGCGACTTGGTGGATGGAATGAGCGACTCCACTGCCCCGGGCATCCAAGTTAAATGCTGGCGCATGTCGAGGTCAAAGTACCCAGGTGGAAGTGCTAGCACCTGAGTGCCTGACCACATGGGTGATTATGAAAAACACAAGTGTGATGTGCCGTCACATAAGAGGTACTTAAAGTATGTATTGCAGCATGCCACCCCCCCCCCCCACCCTCCAGAACGCTGTTATAATACTGAGAGTTCAAAATGTTTACCGATGGAGTGTGACGATATCGTGGCAAAATAAAAACTGGAGGGACTACCGTCCGTCTTTCCCCATCGGTCCAGTTGTTGAGAGCAGATATAAAACCCTGGGATGAGAATCAGTTCATAAATGAGGGAAGACAAGGGACAGTATTCCTACATAAATCCAAGACACTTGCACACAATAGCAAGGTACCAGCTAAAAAAAAAGTTCGCTAGATAATGGTGGAAAAATAGACGTTTGACTTTAGGCTCTAAATTATATATTTTTTTCAACGCAGAAGCCGTTTCCTGCCGGGCAGGGTGACCTGAAAAGAAAAGCTTTTCTTTTTACATTTAGTAATATTTACCGAAGGGGTTACTAGCTCCTTGCTCCCGGCATTTTAGTGGCCCCTTAGGACAAGCATGGCTTACGGAGGCAAGATTCTTGTCCGCTTTCCCATATAAATATATCCTAAATTCTAACACCTTGCTAGCTAATTAACGATAGGAGAAGATGTCAAGAAACTTGCACTAACAGCAATGTATTTGATGATGCGAGTGAATGACTGAAGGCATAATGCCCGAAGCCTCGGTCGGGCATTCTTATTCATCGCAGTGCTGGCGAGAGTTAGAAGACTGTGACCACAGAAGACGTAGAATGTGAAGCATCGAGATCTACCTCAAAAATGTTCCGATACCATCATCAGAAGCAAAGTCTTTCACACTGTTGTAACATTCTCCCACACGATAGTCAAGCCACGACCTGCACACGATAGTCAAGCCACGACCTGCACACGATAGTCAAGCCACGACCTGCACACGATAGTCAAGCCACGACCTGCACACGATAGTCAAACCACGACCTGCACACGATAGTCAAACCACGACCTGCACACGATAGTCAAACCACGACCTGCACACGATAGTCAAACCACGACCTGCACACGATAGTCAAACCACGACCTGCACACGATAGTCAAACCACGACCTGCACACGATAGTCAAACCACGACCTGCACACGATAGTCAAACCACGACCTGCACACGATAGTCAAACCACGACCTCCACACGATAGTCAAACCACGACCTGCACACGATAGTCAAACCACGACCTGCACGCGATAGTCAAACCACGACCTGCACACGATAGTCAAACCACGACCTGCACACGATAGTCAAACCACGACCTGCACACGATAGTCAAACCACGACCTGCACACGATAGTCAAACCACGACCTGCACACGATAGTCAAACCACGACCTGCACACGATAGTCAAACCACGACCTGCACACGATAGTCAAACCACGACCTGCACACGATAGTCAAACCACGACCTGCACACGATAGTCAAACCACGACCTGCACACGATAGTCAAACCACGACCTGCACACGATAGGAAAAAAAGGCGGAGATAAATAGTATAAAATACCGAAACTCTTTCATTATTATCCTACACAACACACATTCGCCAGTCCCGGGTAGGTCCGTCTCACATCCAACCTACCCAACATTCTCCACCTGACTTGATAATGCCCACTGTGTGGGCGAAACGTTGTCAATGAAGGCTCGCATTATACTGCATTTGGTAAAAGAGACAGAATTAATGGTTAAATAACCGATATATGGACACAGATGCAACTATTGTGATATTTTATTGTGGCAATGTTTCGCTCTCCAAGAACTTTATCAAGCCGTTACTTTAGTTTTATTTGCAACCATTTACTTAGCAAAAAAAAAGGGGGAGGCACCAACTCGTAATTCTCTTCAAATAAATCAGCAACACCAGCAGCCTCACACACACATCTTGGGGTGAGCATAACACCAAGCATGTCTCCGGAAGCACACATCAACCAGATAACTGGTGCAGCATATGGGCGCCTGGTAAACCTGAGAATAGCATTCCGATACCTAAGTAAGGAATCGTTCAAGACACTGTACACCGTGTACGTCAGGCCCATACTGGAGTATGCAGCACCAGTTTGGAACCCACACTTGATCAAGCACGTCAAGAAATTAGAGAAAGGTTTGCGACAAGGTTATTTCCAGAGCTAAGGGAAATATCCTACGAAGAAAGGTTAAGGGAAATCGGCTTGACGACACTGGAGAACAGGAAGGTTAGGGGAGACATTGATAAGGACATACAAAATACTGCGTGGAATAGACATGGTGGACAGAAACAGGATGTTCCAGAGAGGGGACACAGAAAAAAGGGGTCACAATTGGAAGTTGAAGACCTAGATGAGTCAACGGAATGTTAGGAAGTATTTCTTCAGTCAAAGAGTTGTCAGGAAGTGGAATAGCCTAGCAAGTGAGGTAGTGGAGGCAGGAACCATACATAGCTTTAACATGAGGTATGATAAAGCTCATGGAGCATATAGAGAGGACCTAGTAGCACTCAGTGAAGAGGCGGGGCCAGGAGTTGAGTCTCGACCCCTGAAACCGCAATTAGATGAGTACAATTAAGGGAGTACACACACACACACACACACACACACACACACACACACACACACACACACACACACACACACACACACACACACACAGTCCAGCTCATGGTCCCATACATAGGTATTTCTGCTGACGCATTACCTAAAACAAAGATATTTAGTATCAGATGCTCAGATTTATCAAAATTATAACTCACGAAATCGTAATAACACGATTACAAACAAACCACGGTACGGATGGGGTTTGAACTCATGGCGAACAAGTCGTGAAACTCCAGGCCAGTGCGTTAACTACTATGCCAGTTGGCTATAACAGCATTCATTCAACTATGTATATTTATACATCATAGGGAGGTTAGCATGGGCCACCACTGTGACCACAAATGCAAATTTTTCAAGTCGAATCTCTCGTAAGTGTGGCTGTGACGAACTCTAGCTCTAGTCCCCTCAAAGTCGTCATCATGAGGCACAAAATCGTAATGACATGATTGCAAAAAATCCACGGAACGAGTGGGGTTTGAACCATTGGCAGGAGTAAAAACTTGAATTTGTGGTCACAGTGGTGGCCCGTGCTAACCTTCCTATGGTGCATAAGTATAACCAGCTGGATGAATCTTATTGTAACCAGCTGGCCCAGTGGCTTACGCATTGGCCTGGAGTTTTACGATTCAATTACCATGGATTCTAACCCCACCCGTACTGTGGTTTATCAGAATTATCTATACTTAATGATCTAGACCACTTTTAAGAGGACTTTACTAGCGATCATAACCCATATTTGTCTTCCTCGCAGACATTTATGCAAACCCTTGTCTCCAATTGAGACGCTTGTGAAACATTTGGGTATCTTTATTCTGGAAACGTTTCGCCAGCCAGTGACTTCTTCGGTCCAATACAGAGAACAAAAAACGGTGGAAGATTACCAGCTTGTCGGTTTTCTAAAACCATTTATACAAACTTCTGTCGGTACTTAACTCGCACTGACTCAGTCCTCTAAGACAATAAATTATGATCCTCATAATTAAGGAAGGAGGAACACTGCCTAGTATGGGCCAACAGGCCTGCTGCAGTGTTCCTCCTTTCTTATGGAAATAAATGGTATAAAATACCGACACAATGGAAATATAAACACAAATGCAGTATAATGTGATCTCCTTTATTGACAACGTTTCACCCACACAGTGGGCTTTTTCAAGTCACACACGGATCTACCTGGGGTGGAAGGTACGAGAGTATTTATAGTCATGTTCAGAATGTTGAGGTCAGGTGGAGAATGCTGCATCTGATGAACTACCGGGTGGGGTTACACAGTCTTGGGTAGCTTGGCAGGGGTATAGGACAAGTTGTGACTTGAAAAAGCCCACTGTGTGGGTGAAACGTTGTCAATAAAGGATCACATTATACTGCATTTGTGTTTATATTTCCTCCTTTCTTATGTTCTTATGTTATCATCGTCTCCCTCTGACACGCAGACTGTATACTCTTCAACCTTAATCTTCAAGGCTGTATAAACCACAGCGGTCCAGATATTTCAGCCATGATAAAGCTTGAGCCTTAGTATCAGATACGTCAGATGATTCAAGTTCGGTCTCGTTAGAATTTGCTCTGTAACCCTCATCAGCCTGTTGTACAACAAGCTAATTTCAAGACTCCTGTCTCTCTTCTCCCATTCACACTCCTCGCTGGCCAAAACCCGCCACTGTTTACAGTTTCTAAGTTGAGCTTGGCCAACTCGACACCAGGAACCTCTTGCTCGCCCCCCTGGCCTTACCTCACCTGGGCAATCCCCTGGAAAACGTCCAGGGGGACGGACCACAGCCTCCCTACACACCAATTGCCGAACGAGTGGATAATTTCCCCACAAGCGAGCGACCAAGGGTACAACCATGCCCTCTCTGCGCATCATTTAAGATAAGAGCGTATAAATGCTCGCCAGCCACACGATCAAGGGTAAGAAGGCGGCTTCCCCGCACAGATTTACCACACGAATGGATAACTACCCTTCCATCTCTTCAGGATTAGGATACAGTTTGTTGGGAATAAGTGAACGCAGCATCTCTGCCATTAACCCCAGCGTGACTAAGTTACCAAGATAAGTTTGTTAGGAAACAGGACAAGTTTCCTGACGCGGATCTTTGTCATATGACCGAGGGCTCCCGCTGGCTTACCGGTCCACCCTTCTAAAAATTAAGGTTATAATGTAGATACCAAGAGAGCGTACGACATGCCAACAACGTTGAAATGAAAGAGTAGGCGAAGTTTGCAGAGTTACAGCGCTCAACAAACTCTGAAGCGAAAAAGTAGGCACAGTTAACAAAGTTTCAGCTCTCATCAACTTTTTGAGTTACACAGAAGGCATCCCTCTCTACGTAACACGTAGCAATTCTCAAACGATCAGCGTTCCTGGAGAGGCTTCCAATTTCACAAGCGCCAGCATAATATTAATAGTTAGCCTGTAGTAATGGGCTGTGGAAAATTCCTGTGCTTGTGTGTGTGTGTGTGTGTGTGTGTGTGTGTGTGGTATGGTGTGTGTGTGTGTGCGTGCGTGTGTGTGCGTGCGTGTGTGTGTGCGTGCGTGTGTGTGCGTGCGTGTGTGTGTGTGTGTGGTGTGTGTGTGTGTGGTGTGTGTGTGTGTGGTGTGTGTGTGTGTGTGTGGTGTGTGTGTGTGTGGTG